>NW_012267242.1:12525647-12567922 GCF_000151885.1 Dipodomys ordii
CTCCCTGTTTTCTGGCAGTTAATTGGAGATAACAGTCTCATGGACTTTCCTGCTGAGACTGGCTTTGAACCGGGATCCTCAGATCTCAGCCTGTTGAATAGCTAGGATTACAGGCAAGAGCCACTGGCATCCTGCTGATAACCATTCTTTTTCTAACTTCAAATACTATAAACTAGTATTTATAGTTTCTTTTTTGGTGTGAACAGATGTATAGGCTTAGGTACGCACATATTCTCTTTTTTATTTAATTATTTTTCATTTTACTTTATTGCTGTTTTAGAGGTGATATACAGCAGGGTTACTTTTATATACATCTGGGAATAAGTGTATTTCCTTTCACATAGTGTCATCTGTTCCCTCATTCTCTCCCATTCCCTCCCTCCCATCTCCACTCATGAGTTGCATAGCTTACTTTCATCAATGTCCACTGCAGCCACTGTGCTCCACTGCTGCACTTATTCAGCCTTTTTTCTCTGATTCTGTGCCCTCCCTCCTTACCCTCCCACAGATGTGGATGAGAATACACTGTAAATAAAGAATACAGAGTCAACAACAACAACAACAAAAAACAATTTAAGAAGTCCTTTGTTTCTGTATCTTTGAAGTTTGTTTCAGTATGTACATTATTTTACATACTTGCTTTTGGGTCTGGGTTTCAAATCATTTCTGTCAGATGCAGCTATATTGAATATAATTTGGTTTATTCATTCTCATTACTATGTTAGTATTATGTTATGAGGATATAACATAATTTGTTTTTTCCTATTTTTATTTTGTTTGGAGTCATATTTTTAGATTTCTTCTTTGTTTTTTTGTTTTGTTTATGAGGGGTGGGCAGTCATGGGGCTTGAACTCAGGGCTTGTGTGCTGTCCCTGAGCTTTTTTGCTTGAGGCTAGGGCTCACACTTTGAGCCACAATTCTACACCTGGATTTTGGTGGCTAATTGGAAATAATAAAGAGTCTTAGGGACTTTCCTGCCCAGCTGGCTTTGAACCTTGATCCTCAGATCTCAGCTTCCTGAGTAGCTGGGATTATAGGTGTAAGCCATCAGCGCCCTGCACCCTGAGCTTTTTTTTTTTTTTTCTTAAGACTAGCATTCTAGTACTTGAGCCACAGATCTGGCTTTTTTTTTTTTTTTTTGGTAGTTTATTGGAGATAAGAGTCTCACAGATTTTCCTGCCCAAGTTTGCTTGGAACTGCGATCCTCAGATCTCAGCCTTTTGAGTAGTTATGATTACACGTGTGAACCACTGGTGCTTGCATGGATTTTCTTAAAGAATTGTTGTATTTATGATATAGTATCTTCTTGCAATTTAACTCTTTGATGTTCTATCAGTAGTGTTTGTTACTTTGATAGTACTGGGGTTTGAACTCAGGGCCTTGTGCTTACTAAGTTGGTGCTCTATCACTTGAGCTATGCCTTCAGTCCTGGTTTTTGCATGTTATTTTGGAAATGGAGTCTCAGGCTTTTCTGCTTGGGCTGGCCTGGAAGTGGAACCTGCTGGATTTCAGCCACCTAAGTAGCTAGGATTACAGGCATGAGCCACCAGTGCCTGGCTAGTAATGTTTTAGCATTTTCATCATATAGAATTTGCATGAGTCTTCTGAATAAATACTTATGTATTTGAGCACCTTGATTGCTCTATACCTTTTTACTTTAAAACAGGTAACAGTAGTTTAAATCCAAGGAACAGTGTTCAGTGTGGTTACAAAAAGCACAGAATTATTTTATAGGCCCACTGTATTTTATTTTTTAAGTACTAGACACTCAGGGCTTTGTTCTTCTGTTCTACTACCTGAACCATACCTTGAGTCCTTTTGCTTTTAATTCTATTTTTTTTCTTTTTTCTTTTTTTTTTCCCAAATAGAGTCACTCTTTTATTGCCCAGGTCAATCTGAAACCCTTTGAGTGGCTGGGATTATAGCCTGCAATTACAGCCTTCTCAATTCCTAAAAATCCATTATTATTTTGTGCAAAGGGTTCTAAACAGGCTTACAGGAGGCAGTAGGTAAACTAAGTTTACACAAGGTTGGATTTGTTCAGAGAATTCAGTGGTCAGAAGTTTCCACTCAATTATTTAAAGCAGGAAAGCAGACTTTAAGCTAGCTTGTGGGCAGTGAGGGGTTTCAAATTCAAGTAGACTGGTCCACAGTCTTGGCTGCTCAGAGTTCCCTTCCTGTACTGAATTCAAGTAATATTTAGTTGTTTAAGTAATTGAAAAATAACACTCATCTCTCCTTTAGCTCAGCATGGGAGTCATCCTTGCCTCACCCATTAATTAGGCCTCTTTACCAGAAAGCATCAACTGGGAATAGAAGCCTTACTGTCATTTATGTTAGTGCTACTGTTTTGTTTTTAGATCAGATTGGTGAATTGGGGCAGATATTCTAGGGGAGAAATTCTCCTTAGCTTCCCCACCTACCACCATCCAGCTCTTAAGTCCTCCTACTTGGTTTCTCTTACAAAACAGATTGAAGGAACAGGACCTGGAAGCCTTTGGTCTCAGGTGTTCTCCAGCTTGCATCCTCCTCATGCTTGCTGCTTAGAGCCAGAGTTTTCTTCCTGTCCTCAACAGGTGGATGCTGGTGGGTGAAGCAGATAGAGCCCATTCCTAACATCTGCTTTACACTCTAGCCCTTTTGAGCCTTTTTCTTCAAACCATTTCTGAGGTTTGAACTTTAGGCCTGGGCAAAAAAAAAAGTCTCTGACATTTTTTTGCTCAAGGCTAGCACTCTATCACTCGAGACACACCTCTACTTCCAGAATTTTTTGGGTGGTTAATTGGAGATAAAAGAGTCTCATGGATTTTCCTGCCCACGCTGGCTTTGAACTGTGATCCTCAAATCTCAACCTCCTGAGTAGCTAAGATTTCGAGCATGAGCCACCAGCACATGGCTTTTAAACCTCCTTTTCTCCCCCTCCTCCCGCATCCTGGGCCTTGAACTTTGGGCCTGGGCACTGTCCCTAAGCTCCTTTTTCTCAAGGTAGCACTGTACTATTTGAGCTACAGCACCACTTCCAGCTTTTTCTGTGATGAATTGGAGATAAGAAGCTTATGGACTTTTTGCCCTGGCTGGCTTTGAACTGTAATACTCAGATCTCAGCCTCCTGAGTAGCTAAAATTACAGGTGTGAGCCACCAGCACCCAGCTAAGTCTCCATTTTTAATCATGAGAAGATCCATTGCTGGGAAACAGGCATTTCCCTTCAGTTTGTCTGATCCCAGGAATTTCTGCTCCCCGAGGCAGAGGCAGTCAGGACACTGGAAGAGGAGATGGGGAAGAAGGAATAAAAACTAGAAAACAACCTCCTGAATCAGGTACATTGAAGTTGTGGAAGGATGACCAGAATCAACAAATGATTCCATTGTCCTTAAATGTTCAGAGTGAGTCGAGTAGAAGATGTTACATCCTACAACTGAAAGGCCTGCACAGGAAAGTTGAAAGAGGACAACAGCAGATGGAGCAGTATGGTGGAAACTATATGGGTTTTGACTTAGCCCTGAGTTCAAATTCAGTATCCTTACTAATTAGCTCTATGCACCTGATCAACTTAATCAGCTAAGTTGTCTGTCTGCCTTGTAGGATTGATGTAAAGGCTAAATAAGAAAACATACATGCAGGGATTGGAGGCATGGCTCAGCTGGTAGAGCACTAGTCAGTGAAGGAAAGTGTCAGGTACTGAGTTTGAGTCCTGGTTTCAGACCAAAAAAAAAGAAAAGAAAAAACATACATGCAGCCACTCATGTGAAATAGGCCCTCCATAAATGTTTTCTTCTGTCTGTTCCACTACCCCATTCCGGGAAGAGCTTCCTTTGGATTGCCCCCACAATATAACATCATATCCTTATATGTGAACATGCTCCCACCAAACCATGTAGCATACACAAACTTACTTGCATTTTTAGATGCATTTGCACACTCACTGGTGTACACACACGAAAAGCTGAACAGTCACAGCTGCTCTAAGATCAGGCTTCCCAGATGGGTAACATATAGGACTGACTTGTGGATTCCTGCATGAACCTTGTTACATTAGTTTGTTGCAACCCTTGAAGGTATCCTGCAAGAGCTCTGGCAGTTGAATGAGTATGTTAGTCAGGAACAACACCATAGGCACCTCCTTAGGATGCAGATATGTTTCCTGGGGGTGATGCTTGGCCCATCGAGGAGACCTTTATCCATGCCTCGGGTCATAGTGACTGAAGTTCTGGCCAAGAGAGTAGCTACTGACCACATGTAGTTGTTCTAAGCACTTATAAAGGTGATAGTTTGAGGCATGGAATTTTAAAAACACTTAATTGTAATTAATATTTAAAATATTTTTTCAGGTATTGGGAAACATCCAAGAATGTTTGGAACAGTATGTTTTATTTCTTTTTTTTTTTATTTTTTATTGGTCCTGGGTCTTGAAGTCAGGGTCTGGGCACTGGTCCTGAGCTTTTCTAGCTAGCAGTTTACCACTCTGAGCCACAGCTCCACTTCCAGTTTTCTGGTGGTTAATTGGAGATAAAAGTCTCAAGGACTTTTGTTAGCTTCGAACTGCAATCCTTAGATCTCAGCTTCTTGAGTAGCTAGGATTACAGGTGTGAGCTACCAGTGTCCAGCTGGAACAGTTTAGATGAATGAATCTACGTTTTCAACAGTTAATCTTATGAAACCTAATACAGGTAAGTAAGCTATTTCGGATGCAATGACTAGAGATATGCCATAAGTATAAAATACACTGGATTTCAAAGACCTGGTATAAAAACATTAATGTTAAATGATTTCACTACAGATTTTTATACTGCTACCATTGAAATGATAAAAGTTGGAGTATGGGGCTGGGAAGTGGGCTCAGTGGTAGAGTGCTTGCCTTGCATGCATGAGGCCCTGGGTTCCATTCTTCCACATAAGCAGAAAAAGCTGGAAGTGGCACTGTGGCTTAAGTGGTAGAGTACTAGCCTTGAGCTGAAGAGCTGAGGGACAGTGCCCAGGCCCAGAGTTCAGGCCCCACGACTGGCAAAAAAAAAAAAAAAGTTGGGGTAAATTGGGTAAAATAAAATAGTATTAAAATTAATTGTATCCCAATACTAAATATCCCAATGCTGCTGATCACATGTATGGTGTATAACATGTGAACACCGTTATATGTTATAGACTGTGATAGACAATTTGCTCCAGGAAAGTTAGAATGAACTTGTGACTTTAAATGAGCATCATTATTCCACAATACTGTGAAATTTTGGAAATTATGTAATCACTTAATCACAATAAAAAAAAAAACCTCGGGGAAGGTAGGGAGGGAAGGGATGGTAGGGGGAAAACAATGGAGGGGGTAACAATGTTCAAGAGGAAGTGTACTCATTACCTCACTCATGTAACTGTAACCCTCTGTATAGTATCTTTACAATAAAAAAATTAATTGTATCTGTTTTATTTTGATTTTTTTTTTAAATGTGTGGTTACCAGAAAATTTGAAAATACACGTGTGACTCAACTTCTCTTTCTGTTGACTGTCTTCTCTTTTTTTTTTGGGTCCGGTCGTGGGGCCTGAACTCTAGGCCTGGGCGCTGTCCCTCAGCTCTTCAGCTCAAGGCTAGCGCTCTACCGGCTTTTTTCTTTTTGCTTATGTGGTGCTGAGGAATCGAACCCAGGGCCTCGAGCATGCAAGGCAAGCGCTCTACCACTGAGCCACCTTCCCAGCCCTGACTGTCTTCTCTTGAGATGTTCATGAAATGTTCATCAGCAATGTCTCCCTGTGCCAGACACACATCTGTTCCTGACTGCCCCAGGGGCCTTCACAGAGAAACTTTGTCTAAACAGCAGGTTGCTTCCACCAGTATCTGCATTGCAGAAAGGGCAACCAGACTAAGAACCAGGCTTACAAGTCTCAATAAGATGCAGATGGAAGATTGTGGAGAAGAGGGCATGTCACGAACTGGAGATTAGTTAGCTGGATGACCATTGAATTGTGTGTGAGGCGGCTAGGGGCTCAGGGATAGGCATTTTCAAGAATGTTGGCTTGTCCAGCTTTGCTCTTTAAACTGCTAGGTTCTCACGTTCACCTTCACTCCCCTGAAGAGTTTGTCTACCCTGAAATCCAGCTTTGCCTCCTCAGTGGCATCAGCTGCTCTCACCTGTCTGGGAGTCTCCTCCGAGCAAGGACGACAGCATTGGCTAGCAAGCTCAGTGTGCATGTGGTTTGGTGGCAAGGATTCCACAGGAAGAAGGAAACTAAGGACACTGGGCAGGTGTTGTTGCCGAGAGAAAGGCTCCCAGCCTCGTGATTCTCTGTCTGCCCTCCTCCTGCTCCTCTTGGGCCCCCCCTTCCCCCCTTTCCCCTGTGATGATGCTGATGCTGTCGCCTGGTCTCTTTAGCTCTCAGCATCTCTGCATTTTTGGGGTTGTGCTTTGTCCTCTGTTGGAAGCATACTCCTTGGTCGTCAGCAGTTTCACCGCTCACTCCTTCCCTATCTGGGTGACGTCTCTCCAGAGACAACTTCCCACTGAGTCTGTGCTAAACATGGATCCTACGGACTTGCAAAGTTACCAAGCAGGCATTTCTCATGGCTGCTGCTTTTTCCCCCACTTTTTCTCTGCAGCTTGCTAGGCTGCCCTCCCTTGTTCCTTCAAGCCTAGCCCTTCCTGCTTTTGGGGTCTCTCCTTTGACAGCTTTGACAGATTATTCATTTTCAAGGAGTTCCCTTCTTCTGACTTTCCCCCAAGGGCACTAGGGATCTTCAACCCTTCCAAATTACTTAGAAATGTGAAGGAAGACACTAGGTGTCCTAGGCTGGAATTTCTGCATGAAGGATTACCCTGGAACATGGAATCTCTCCCCCAGGCCCAGAGATGAAGCATAAAAGGGAAAGTATTGAGAATGAGAGGAGGGGCTGGGGGTGCTGATCTCTCCAGGCATGATGGGCCTCCCTAATCCTGAATGTCAGGTTGGATTAGGTGGAAGCAAGGTCTACTGGGGTACATGATCAATGAGCAGCCAGAAAGGAGTAGAAATAGACTGACGTAAAGAAAGTTGCAGAAATCGTGTTTCATTTTGACTGCAACTGTAGTGGCCTTTGGCAGCAAATTTAATGATCAGACAATGGAGGCTGGAAGCTCATGCAGACATCATGCCAGTGTATAGTTTGTCCTTCCCCCAGCCTCCATTTTGCATGCATCCTCTTCTCCTTAGCCTCAGGGTCCTTGGCTCTAGTTCTTTGCACCTAGGATGAGCGCTGGTATAGGAATAGGAAGCAGAAAAAAAAGGGAAACTGCCTCAGAGGAGCAGAGACTTAAAAAAGCAATTGGCACTTCCCAGCTTGAAATAATCTAGCTGTGTTTGGCCACTGTTATTGGTTATTAGAAGGTAGAAGTGTGTGAAGAATGCCTAGTGATTAGAATAATAGGCTAGAGCCTTGGTTCTGTTTCCTGCTTTGTGGGTGGGGGAGGGAGGATTGGGCTGATTACAGAGTCTAGATCTGCAATTCCCTCAGAGAAGAGATGACAATGCTCTCTTCAGCCTGGGAAAGCATGGGGCAGCAGCCCCTCTATCAGAAGCCATCACTAGCTGCTCATAATGCAGGCGGCTGCGGTGGGAGATATCTGTGCTGCTGGGGGTGAAGTTGAGGTCCCAAGGGGCCTTGGTTGGTTCTGTGTTCCCCTTTGGTATCAAAAGTGGACTTGGCTGGGTCTCCAGTGTAGAAGGAGATGTCAGAATAGCTTGGCAGTGACCCTGTTACCCCCAGAGTTCTTATCCCCAGAGGGCCGAGGTGCCACAAAATCAAAAGTCATGTGATGCTTGACTCGGCCCTTGCCCTTGCTCCAGAGGGCAATCAGACCGAAACAGAGGGTCACTGAGGTGAGGAAGGGTAGGAAGCCCATTGCTAACACCATAGCCACACCTCTGCTGTCTAGAAAAAATGGCCCTGGGGCTCCTGGCATGGTGATGTTGGGGTCCGAGAGAGTGCCATTTGGTGGTTCAATTTGGATTACTTCCAGCCAGGTTCTCAGGGAGTCATTCCCAGCTACATTGCTTACTACACAAACATAGGCTCCTCTGTCCCGTAGCTGCACCGAGCGAATCTCCAGCGTCCCATCCTCCAGGACCCTCACTCTCCCACCTCTTCCCAGCCAAGCCCCTGGAGGCCTCATCCAGGAGACTGTGGGGGCTGGGTCTCCATCTCCAGAGCAGGAAAAAAGAGCATGCCCCCCCTCCTCTGCAATGACCCACCGTGGCCCCGACTTGCGGATCAGGGCTGGCTTGCAGGTGAAGTGCCCTGGAGGTAGGATGTCTGAAAATTCCCTCAGGCTCTTCCCTTGGACATGCTGGGGGCCAGCACAGGCAGGGGGGGACGTGCCAAAGTCCAGGTGTCTTCGTAGCCTGAGCAGCCAGAGAAGACGGCAGTCACAGGTTAGAGGGTTACCAGACAGCCTCAAGGTGACCAGTTTGTCTGGAGAAGGAAAGGCTGTTTCCTCCAGGGTCTGAAGGGCGTTGTCTGCCACATCCAACATGTGGAAGGCAGTCAAGCCATGGAAGGCCTGGGCAGCGATGGAGGTGAGGCAGGCCCCCGATAACCGGAGCTCCTGGAGCCGCACCAGGGGACTGAGCCTTCGGGCTGGGATGGCTGAAATAGGGTTCTGGGATAGATCCAGGACCCTGAGGAAGCTCAGGTGGTGCAGTGCCTGGAAGGGCACTGAGCTCAGATTGCAGCGGGTGATGGCCAGGCTACTTAGATTGAGCCCAACCAGGCTTCCTGGGTCCAGAGCCTCCAGAGATGGCCAGTGGTGGATCTCCAGCTCCTTTAGTTGCCCCAGCCCCCGCAGGGCCCCAGCTGGCAGTTTCTCAATATCCAGTTCTCTAAGCCTAAGGGCCACTAGTGCTGGGAGCCTGGCAAGGGCTAGACCAGGTACTGTGCTTAGGTTGCAGCGCTCCAGGGTAAGGGTGCTTAGCTCAGTCAATCCTGCAAAGGCTCCTGGAGCCACAAACACCAGGTGGTTGTCCCCAACCTCCAGTTGCTGGAGGCTGCCTAACTCACCAAAAGCTCCATCTAGGAAGAGGACAATCTGGTTAAGGCGGAGATCCAGCAGTGTGAGGGCAGGCAGGCCTGAGAAGATGCCAGGCCCCATAATTCGGAGCCGATTCCCTTGCAGCCTCAGAGTTAATAGACTGTGTAGACCATGGAAGGCCCCTGGCTCAAGGGTGGAGAGCTGGTTGTGGCTGAGGTCCAGTTCCCGGAGGAGGCCCAGTCGGGAAAGCATGCCCCGTTGAAGCCCCCACAGGCGGTTTCCACTTAGGTCCAGGAGCTCAGTGTCCAGTGGTAGGCCCCCAGGGACAGCCTCCAGTCGCCTGTGGGCACAGAGCACTGCCCGGGGCTGGGAGGTGCAGTCACACACAGCAGGACAGCTGCTGGTGTTCCCTCCAGGCAGGAGGAGCAGGAGAAGCAGGGGGTGCCATGGGGACCAGGCTTGCTTTGGAATTAGGGCTGCGTCCATCCCCTGAGTCCTGGAAAGATGGGAAAGAAGCTTCAGATGATGGTGATCCCTGGACTTCCCTGGTTCTCCTTAGAGGGGAGAAAAAGTGATCGGTCTCAGCATTGCCAGAACAAAGACTTCCAGTGCATCACCTCCCTTGGGGACTTTTCTCTGTTTCACTCCCTCCCTGGATAAATGGCCATGTGTTTAGCTCATGGGACCCTAGTCATCTTGATTCCTATGGGGAAGGCTTTGTGGGAATGGGACGGAGAGCAACAAGGAAGTAACTGAGTCTGTAATGGGTTTTTCTGCACCTGTGAGATCTGGACATACCTCCGGTCCCTCCCTTCTCCTTGATATCTGCTCTCTACAAATTCTTTTCTATTCCCTTCGACCCACCCGTTTGCCCAGTATTTGAACCCACAGTTTTCCCTAAGGCTCAGGGCGATCACACCCTTGGCCAGAACTCTCTGGCCTAACTGGAGAGAGGTCTTCTCTTTGACTAAGTTGCCCGAGTCTGGGGAACATGCCCACTACCCCCAGACTCTGCCCCCTCTCTAGCCTGGCCCAGAGCCCGCACCCTGGACTAGCAGATGTAGTTTCTGTGTGGATGACAGCACAGCTCCACATTGGCCATGGCATAGAGTACATGGGACACTTGATAGAGACGCTGAGAATCCTACAAGAGCCTCCAGGCAGTCCCTTTCCCCCTACAGATGGAGTTGTGGTGTGTGAAAGATCCAAAGGGTGCTCAAGTTTTTAATTCTGTTGCTTGGTCCTTGGTTTTAGGCTTCTTTTATATCCCTGTATCCTATGTAGGGATATATGGGTATTAAGGATGTTTTGTAGCTCTGAGGGAGAGCTCTTGACCTCTTTGGCCCTAACTGTCTGAGAATATATAAGAGGCAGATTGGGATCGAGTGAGGCATAGATAAGGGAAGAGAGGTAGCTTGGGAAGGAAGGGAGCTCTAGGTTTGCATAGCAGATACCTGGGCACAGGCAGTGTACAGATAGATCCTGTCTAAAGTGGTTTCTGGGTACCAAGGGCCTGGGCAATTATCAAGAGGATAGTGCTGGGCAAGGTGATAGAGGAAGAGGGCTATCTAGTGGTAAGAGCCTCTTGGCTCCAACCATTAAGTGCAACCCTGGAGGAGGTGACAAGAGATGACAAAAGAATAGGAGCAAGAGCCAACTGGTGCTCCTGGAGGCAGCATGCCTCAGTTTCTCCCAGGCTACAGGTCTCATCACCTCAAGGCTTTGGGACTTGAGGCTTTCTTAGCCCTGTGAGGGTTAGCTTTCTGCTACATGACCCATTTTCTCCCATGCTGAACCACAGAAGAGGCAATTTAGGAGATGGTGTGACTTCATCCTCTTCCTTTAGCCAATTCACAGGACTGTAGTATTTGAGCAACTAAAGAAAGAGGCTGATGCAGAGTGGGAGGGGGATTGGAATGAGGCATGCAGGAAACCATGCTTAGCTCAAGTGGTAAGAAAGAAAAAATGGTAAGGGGCAAAGGCTGCACTCTTCTTGCCCCTATCCCAACCTAACAGGTATCTCGGTGGCGTGCTAAGAGTTCTCCAAGGAGATCCATGTCCCAGCCTCCCTGTAACCATTCTGGGAAGTCCACCTGACTGCTAGCTCTTCATCATTGCCGCTGCAGTTCCTGCTCATCCTTTTTTTTTTTTTTTTCTCCCTTTGTGTGTTCTGCATTCAGCAAAAGTGCAATGAAGCGTGGAACCCAGCTTCCTTCCTTCCTGCTCCTGTAAGTTTCCTCTTAGTCCCCAAAGCCTGCTGAGTTAAGGACTGGGGGACCTAGGGCTGGCCTCTTTTATTTTTAAAGTGGCTAATTTTTTATCACAAACTATCCCTACCACCCTCTGTGGCTACACGACTGGCATCTGGCCACTTTGCAGGAAGAGACAGCTATCAAAAGCCCTTCTTTCTTCCCTGCAATGGGGTGGGGTCTGGGGTATCAGGGACCTCAGGGACAGGGAACTTTTCTTCTTATCTCTGTGTGTCAGTCTGGAGACACATGCAAACATGGATGTCCTCTTTAAAGCATACCTGATAGAGGCATAGGGACCTTGAGGAGGTGGGCTCCTGGGAAAGATCTCTGGAATATCCACACAGAGGGGGGTGCTTCCCAGAGGTAGAGGAAAAGTGGGAAGAAGGAAAGGGGATCTCCTTGGAGTCCTTCCACCCTGGGGTATTTTATTTTTCCCATCAAATTCCTGGGGTGGGGGGCTAGTCTTGGGATGGTCCGGGGCAGGAGGGCAAATCCTCTTTCCTTGATAGGCACATAATCTGGCCTTGTCTGTGAGAATGTTATGGCAAAGGGCAGTTGTGGCTTCAGGACAGAGGGTAGGGGCACTTACCAGAGAAGCTGGAGGGTAGCATCAAGTTGGGCACTGCATCTGTCCAGAGTTGGGGGCCTGTCCCATTCGTGCTGCACCTCAGAACCCCTGCACCCTCCTGTGTGTCTGACTCCCCACTCCCTGCCACCCGCCAGCCAGCCGCCAGCCGGCCAGCCAGCCAGCCGCTGCGCTGCTGTGGCTGCAGCCAATGCTGCCAAGACTGAGGGAGAGAAAAGAGCCAGGAAGCATTTCTCCTTTTTCTCTCTCTCTCTCTCTCTTTTCAAACCAGGCAAGAATGAGTCTGCCGCAACCCTGTTGGTGCAAAATAAATAAATAAAGCAACCAGGGAGGGCTGCAGCAAGCACCACTACAGGATGACGAGTAGGGGGAGGCTGCAAGAAGGGCTCTGTGCCAGGGAGGGATTGGAAAGCTTGCAAAGGTCTCTCTGACATCCTGCTCCCCCTCTGGGGTGCTAGAGAGCTCTCGTGGGTCAACCACTACCAGAGGATTGTCTTTTAGTGGCTGAACTGCTCAGATTTTCTGTGCAACCTCTAAACGGCCCCAAGGGAAAGTTCCCTGCCCAGAACATCCCCCGTGGAGCTTAGCTTGAAGCCCTTTCATGGAGGTACCTGATGATCAATTTACAAACGTCACAGGGAGATTGGAACTCCAGCCATGGGAGAATCAGGGATTGGGAAGGGAGGAGAAAGGGACAAAAGTCCTTATGAAACAAATGAATTGCTGACTCTACATAGGAAAAAGACCAAAGGTCAGAAATGTAGGTAGTTGTATTCAAAAGGCTCCCTCCACCTCCAACACACACCCGCACCCCGACACACATCCACACATACCCTACACCCCACACACCATTTGCTTTAAATCATTTTATAAACAATGGCAGAAGTTGGGGTTTAGGTTTACCCAGCTAAACCTTTCCCCTGAGAAGAAAAAAAATATCCCCTTCTCTCAATCATCTGGTGCTTATCCCTTCTGGAGGGTCTGCAGTCATTTACAAAGCTGAGAGAAGTTCAGGGGTGCGATCATGGTAAGAGAAACAGGTCCCTGCCCTGTTCCTGGTCTCCCCCTCATGCTGGAGTCAGAGGCAGGCAGTCACAGATGTGGGATGACACCAGCTTTCTGTAGAGTGAGAGCAGGGCTGGAGGCCAAGGTTAATGAAGTTCTCCCAGGGGTTGTCCTTGACATTTTGATTAGCAATTGTCCAGCTGTTTCCACTTCTGTTGGGGGGTTTGTATGATAAAAGACAGCCGGAGCTGGAATGGAGTTTGTACATCCCAGGTTTAAGATAGGTAAACTGAAGCACCATGGAAATGTTCTGGAGTCCTGTCAGACAGGGGGACTTCCCTGAGGCCACTTGGTTTCTCTGAGTGAACTCAAGGAGATTGTAGCCTGGTGCTGGTAATCTTATCTACTCTCAGATAGAGGCCAGGAGACCACTCCAGATAAAGGATTTGTGAGGCCTTATCTCAACCAAGAAAACTTGGCATAGTAATACACACCTGTTTATCCCAGCTGTTGGGGGAAGTGTAAATATGAAGATTGAGGTCCACACCAACCTGGGCAAAAAGCAAAGCCCTATCTAAAAAAAAAAACCAGGGGAGCTGGGAAGGTGGTTCAATGGTAGAGTGTTTGCCTTGCATGCATGAGGCCCTGGGTTCCATTCCTCAGCACCACATAAGCAGAAAAAGCCGGAAGTGGCACCATGGCTCAAGTGGTAGAGTGCTAGCTTTGAGCTGAAGAGCTGAGGGACAGTGCCCAGGCCCAGCGTTCAGGCCCCAGGACCAACAAAAAAAATAAAATAAAATAAAATAAAAAATAACCAGGGCATAAAGGGCTGGATATGTAGCTTAAGTGGTAGCTCTCCTCCCAAACAAATTTGAAGCTCTGACTTCAAATCCCAGTACTACAAAAACAAAAAAAACAAACAAAAAAAGTACATGATGTCAGAAAAGATATGTTCTTAGGACCACCTTTTATAGGATGAATTTGGTATGTGTTTCACTTGTATAGAATGGGTATGTCTGATTAGATTTGTGCTAACTCCTAAAGTCTGTTTTTAAAGTGCTCATGACAGGTTTTACTTTGAACTCTGATGCTCTTGGCCTCTTTTATGCTTTGTTTCCATATCCAAACCCCATAAAGCAGTTATCCCGGCCTCTTACCCCCATCCTTTACTCTCCACATATCCAGGTTCTTCTAGATCCCAGGAAAAGGACAGGGTGCCTAACAAATCTTTGTGTACTGAGAGAAAAGAAAAAGGTGGAAAAATCTAAGGGTCCAGATTCGTGTTATGTACAGGTCCTTCTGGGCGCTTGCCACCAGTCTCTGAGCTTGATCCATTTCCCCTAGCTGAAGCTCAAGGGGAAATGCAATGAGGTATTTCAAAGGTCGGTTCTTCGCTTTTGAGCCCAGAGTTGAGTCTTCTTCATCCAGGATGCTTGGATTCATTCCCTAAATTCTTGAGGACATCTTAGTGCTCCTAGAGGTTCTTATATCTTACCTCACCCCACACCTGCCAGAAGCTGGGGCAGAGGCTCTGGGAAGTGAGGTGGAGCAAGACTTCTCTCCATCCCTATCCACTACTAGGCAAGCCTGGGAGGCAGAAAACCAGTCTTAGCATTTGTTCACCCCAAGGGCATAGGCAGGACCACCCTCCAGGAGGCATAGGAAGGAAAAGACTGATGGTGGAACAGGGTCCAGGGAGGTGGGCCAGCAGGCTGAAAGAAGAGGAAAGGTGTCCCTTCTCCAGGTCACTTGGATAGCCCCTCAGGAGACTCGAGTTCAGTGCTGAAGAGTTCCTTGTAGAGCGGAGGGAAAGCAGCTTGGACCACAATGGGGTGGAGATGTTGGAAGATCTGTAGTTTTTCTACATGCTGACTGCACAGGCTCCGGAGCTTCCCTTTGGGTGGCAGCTGAGGATGGGTTAATGGAGAGAACGGTCAGCATTCTCCTCAGAGCAAACAAGTCCTCTTGCCTATGCCGGACTGTACTACCTCTCCTTGTTTTTGCTCTAAGTACTTGGCACTTTGGATCAGTCAAATCCCATTGGTAAAAGTATGTATATGTTAAACAAACAAAGAAAAAAAACCCAACTGAAGCTAAGTGAATGTCTTTTGCATGCAGCCCCAAAAGTCATATGTGGATCTTCAACACTAGCGCTGTGCCTAGCATGTAGCAAAGGACTGTTTGAGTGATTATCCAATGGATCCTCATATTGCTTCCCAAGTAAATTGCCTAATAACACCTCTAATTGTAGCATTTCCCTAGCTTCGGAATTCCCTCTTTCTATGACACTGAAAATTCTCCCTGATTTTCCTCTATTTTCAGACTTATCTTTGGCTATTCTTCAGCCTCATCAATCCCATCTTCTGATTTTTTTGGGGGGGGTCCGGTCGTGGGGCCTGAACTCTGGGCCTGGGCGCTGTCCCTCAGCTCTTCAGCACAAGGCTAGTGCTCTACCACTTGGGCCACAGTGCCACTTCTGGCTTTTTTCTTTTTGCTTTTGTGGTGCCGAGGAATCGAACCCAGGGCCTCATGCATGCAAGGCAAGCGCTCTACCACTGAGCCACCTTCCCAGCCCCCAATCCCATCTTCTGAACTTACACTTTATTCAAAAAGTACTGTCAGCTATTCCCCAACTACACACTACTTTGCCTTCTTAGTTTTGCTCATATCATTCCCTAAGCCTGGAATTTCTGCCACACCCTCACGGAGGTCTGTTAAAACCTTATCTCTAATATGACCTTGTTAAGTGCTACCTTTTCTAGGAAGCATTTATGTGTCACTCCTTTTGCACTCAACTTGTTGGAATCCTTGTTCTAGTCCCTTTTT
Organism: Dipodomys ordii; assembly: GCF_000151885.1. NCBI lineage: Eukaryota > Metazoa > Chordata > Mammalia > Rodentia > Heteromyidae > Dipodomys > Dipodomys ordii. The sequence continues at coordinate 12,541,308 of NW_012267242.1, forward strand.
CCAAAGGCTTTTACAACAGCATACTGGGGACACAGAGACAAGGGACAAAAAAATAAAACTACTGGAATTAAAATGTGCATTTATCAGTTGAGTCACATAAACAAGTCATTGCTACAGGAAGATTTTTAACACCTGTCCTTATTGACTGGGTTGCCAAAAGGATGATAGAACATATTAGTGAAAGCACTTTGTTAATCTCATTATTATAACATCACATATCACATTCTACTCTATATTAGGGGTATATTAAAAGGTACACAAATCTCTTTATACCAGTCTAAAATATCTTGGTGAGGTCAAAAGCTGAATCTGTATCTTTCCACAGTGCCTTATACAAGCAGGTGTTTTGTAAATGTTGGCTATATTAAACTGAATTGCTCCCTGGAGGTTCCTTTTAATTCCAGACTCTAACTTTCCATCTCTGTACACATGGAAGTAGTTGCTTGTTTCCTCAGTCCCTACTGCTGTTGCAAGCTCTCTGGCATAATGTGGCATTCAGCAGTCCTTCCTTTGCAACCTCAGATCCTAGCCCTGTGTTACATACCCAGATGTCACAGATCTGTCATTGGTCCTGGCCTTTTCTACCCCTGAGATTGCTCCTACCTTTGCCACAATGCCTTGGCGATGGGTCTTGCAGAGATGATGATGGAATGCTAGCTCCAGATTGTACTGCAGCTGCTCCACTTTCCTTTTCTCTTGGAGCCCTGGTCTGTCTGAAGGAAGGGATGGGACCAAAGAGAGAACAGAAAGAACATGGATTCTACGCAAAAGGAATGTGTTGGGTCTTTTCACATATCTGATCTTCTGAACTGTGTGTACATGTGTGTGTGTATGTGTATGTGTATCTTGGTTTGGGAGCCATTAGCTCTGGGACCTAGCTGTCTGCAAGGGAAACTGGAGAGAAATGAAGGGGATGGAAACTTCTAATCTTCTAACTTCAAGCTACCTTCTCCCTGATAACTTGGTATTTCACATAGCCCATTCTGCCACAGGGGGAAATAAAAATAGGAAGGAAGTTCCCAACTCTCCTATGTGAGTGGCTTCTGATAGGAGCCACTCAGGCCCTTTCCAGACCTCTGCAGCAGTCTGTGACTCACTTCAACTCCCAAACCACCTTTTGACCTGTTTCCCTTAAATACCAAGAAGTTGCATTTAAAGCTTTAATTTCCAGTTGAAAGGGGCATATTGGCAGAGCTAGAAGAATGATTTGAAAATCCAGGTTGGCAGCCAAACCCATTTCTGCAGATTCTCTGAGGACTTAGTGTTTAGCTGGCTCAGGCTAGCCACTCTAGTCCAGTGAGGTTGGATACCCGTAGCCATGCCATTGAAGGCATTCGGTCTTAAAGGATCTTGTACAGAGCAGGGATTCTCAATCTTGATGGCCTGGAGGAGGCTATTAAAAATTCAAGTGCAACTCAGACCAATTACATCAGAAACTCTGGAAGTGAGAGCCAGGCAGCAATAGGTTTTAGAGCTCCCCAGATAATTCCAATGTATGCTACAAAGGAGTCATCAGACTAATTTCTATCAGGGAAGTAGCTCATTTCCTCTGACTCTCACTTCTCCCTGATCCAACCACACCACCTAATGCTGGTTTTTGTCCTGTTCCAAGGGTCCTTGGCATCTTTATTTGAACTGATTTGATTGTATAGCAGTACGGGGCAGGGCTCATCCTGCTAGCTCCTAGATTTAACTACATACATAGGCCTAGACTTAGTATCTGCTGTGCCTCAGCCTCCAGAATGTCCTTTCCCAAGTCAGGCCCAGTCACACTCACTGGCATTGATGAGAACAAGGGCAGTGTAGAGGGCAATTTCATCCTCGGAAAAGCGCAAGGCACTGAGGGAGTGGGAGAAGTCGAAGATGGAGCTGATGAGCTCATTGCAGCCTGATGGAGTAGAAAGCAGAAGAGTAAGCAAGGCAGATGAGACCATGTGCCCAAAGACACCGCCCTCTGGATGCTAGGAACAGAGGGGAAGATCAGCCAGCTCTATATAAAAGGATCACAAAGCATTGCATGGGGTTGGCATCAGAATCCTCCTTCTCATTCACCACTGCCCCTCACCCAAGGCTCGAAACAGCTCCATGCCACCGTATTTCCCTTCAAAAAAGACTGTATGATTATCAGCATTGTAGGCCCGGCACATCCTGACCAGCACAACCTCCATTGCTCCTGGTGAGAGGGAAGAAAAGATGGATGGACAGCATGAAACAAAGCCAGCAGCCTGTTTCTGCCCCACTCAGTGTCCTGGTATCTTTAAGCCACCTCCCTCCACTTGGCCTTTTCCCACTCCATGCTCTGTCCCCTTTCCCCAAGGTCTACCTCCCTATCCCGTGGCACCTGCTTTCAGTAGTACGATCTGGTCATTCTGGCAGAGCTCCATGAAGCCTGCGAGCCGCTTGGCAAACTCCACCACATACTGAATGGCTTCAGTGAGGCGGTGGGCACAGCGTTCCCACATCTCCCATATAGACTGCAGGGACAGAATGGAGATCTGCTGTAGCCCTGTGTGGCCCTGTGATCCCTCCAAGCCCCTAGGAGTGCCATATAATAAATTGCAGGTGGTAGGTTCTGAACTCCCATGTTCTGGAAAAATTCAAAACCTTTATTAGCACAAAGGCACAAGTCCATTCCTGTCATGTGATCCTACTTATTGAGCATCTACCATCTCAGTACAAAGGAAACAGAGGAGAGATGAAAGGGCAACTTTTCCTAACCTCAAGCTATGTTCTCCCTGGTAGCCTAGTATTCCATGTAGCTCTTTTAATACTAGGCACTAAGGATTATGCTACAGGGGGGTGGAGAGTCTTCCTGAAGTACACTGTATTAGCTGTTGTGGGGGAATAAAAACCATATGAGGTATGGTTTACCCTCAAAGCCTACTTACTCTTCATCTCCTCCCAAAACACACCCAAGGTCTTAGTAAGCTTTAGAAGTCAGTGGGATGTGCAAACGAGTGCTTTTTAGAGTAAGTGGTATCGTCAGAGCCATTAGATCTGAATTTGATTTTGTTTCCGTCACTTTATGATTGTGATTAAATCCATACAGCAGTAAATACCACTCTTGTAGTCTGGTTATTTGAAGGCTCAAAGATAATCTATGTAAGGCATTTATTATGGTGCCTGGCAGAAAAAGGGTATTCTCTATAACACAACTCAGGTTCTGAGTAGAGCTAGTACTGACCCAAAAGGTAAATGAAGAGGAGAAGGAGGAGGAAGGGAGAGAGAAGAGAGAGTATATCAAGTTCTAGATAGTAGGGGAGTAAGTTGGAAGCTGAGTGAAGTTTAATAGCAGGGGCTAAGGGAAAGCTCTTATCCATTTGCTAGGGTGTAGGCAGAAACACACCACACTCGCAGTATATACACTTGTTGGGCAGCCTGTGTTTATCTGCAGTATCTTGCCTTCTTCCCCTTTAGCCCCTGAGTCTGTGCAGGTATCCATCTCTGGTGATGGGACATGCTCACTTGCCACATGTTCTGGCCTTACCTTTCTCTGATAGCTGGTCACCTCCTCCCGGGAGAAGAGGTTATTACGCTGCCGTAGTAGGTCTTCCAGCCGCAACTGACATGTCTCTCGGTAGGACTTGCAGACATTCTGTACCAGATGTTCTGGGGCCAGAGAAGAAAGGCATGACCAAATCTCAGCCAGCTCCTACCCCCACTTACAAGATGCTTCCTGCTGGGTCTACTGCCTGTCTTGGCCCCTTGTCCAGGACCCCTTGCTTTCTTGAGGCTCATGGTTGTTTGATGTAACTAACCCTCCCTCATTTCCACCACTGTCTTGGCTTTCCCGGGTGCTTACCTATCTCTGTCAGAGAGGCATACGGTGCCTCTGGGGTACTGCAGATATTGGGGCTGCAGTAGCTGTCTGGACCCTGTCCTGGATCCCCAAACCCAGAGTGCCTGGGGCCCTCCAAAGGAAGTCCACATTTTCCAGGAGTAATCTGGCTGTTTCTGCTATAGATGCTTTCTCTAGTCTCGGCCTTGGCCCTCTGAGGGCTGTACTCAAGGTGGCAGGAGGCCCCTTTGGGCTCTGTCTTGGCCAAGTTGTTAGAATATGGCAGCCCAGAGCCTGAGGCTCTCAGGAGACCAGGAGGACAGGCAGAGGCTTCAGGCAGGTCAGGTGAGGCACCGAGGGGCAGCTGGCCATCTGGGAGCCCCAAGGTGTAGGTGAGGATATCTGCTCCATGGCCCCCTACTGGAGGAGTCTTGGCTATTTGTTCCTGTTGCTGCTGCTGCTGCTGCTGCTGCTGGAGTTGTTTCTGCACTTCTGCATGCAGGCTGTCTCTCTGCTTCTTGGACATGCGGCCAAACTTGACAGCTGAAAGAGACCAAGAGATCAGGAGTTTAGGAGGTAGAACATGCAAGGCTCAGGGCAAGGTCAGCAGACAAGGATCATTCCAGGATGGACCAACTGCCCTCTGACTCCAAGCCCAACTTCTCTGGCCTTCTCCAAGAACCTTTACTTTGGGAACTTAGGTCTCCTCCCACCCCTCACTCTGAAACCCTTCAGGATATACCTGACCTGCCATTTCCATTTCCTGAACAAAATCGTATGGATGTTCAACTAGCTTCTAATAGTGGCAGAATTCAAACAATGAACCTGGGTAGGGGGATTCTGGCTTTCTGAGATTGGGGGTGGGGGAAGTGTCAGGTAGGGGGAGGCCTCAGGCTGTATTGGGGTCAGCATGCCTGTCTGGGAGGGCCGGAGGAAGAGGAGGGCTGAGAACACAGGTCTCCCTGTGGTCAGGCCTGCAGGCTCCCTGGTGACCTAGATACTCACCACAGCCCAACCCAGGCTCCGTGGCTTGCTTCTGAACATCCTCTTCTGCTCTCTCTTTCCTGCCTTTTACTCACCCCCACCCCGCTCCCCCTCCCAGGTGTGGGGGCACAGCCCCTCACCCTGCCTGCCCCTTTGCACCCCTGCATGTTTCCTTTCGCTTTGTTATTTTGAGCACTGAAAAGTGCTGACAGGCTCCTTCTGCATCCTCATCACCTAGTGTCCCCCTCCTCCCCCAGCTCCTCAGTGGTGGGGGACCTGAGGGGACTGGTGAGAAGGTGGTGGGTGAAGACACTGGGAACATCTGTTCCCTACCCCTCCTTCTGGGTCTTCCTTAGGCTAATTCTGCTCCCATTCTTCGCCATAGTCCCATGTCCTTGAGTGGAATTTGTGGGGCGGGGGGGGGTGGAATTCAGGGAGGAAGATGGAGGTAAACTAGGTCTTCACAGACGTAAACCACAGTCAGAAGGGAAAGACACGGACACTAGATGAGAGCTGGGCAAGAGGGAAGTAGTGTGAAGAGAATCCATCTCAGGAAGAAGAGATGAGAGGACTGGGATCTTGATAAAGGATTGTTGGGACAGAACCTCTGAAGAGCTTTAAAGGACTGACTCCAAAGGGAAGAGACAAGGGGCTGTCAAGAGGAGAAATGGAAGGAGGTCTCAGGAAGGGCATTTTTCAGTCCAATCCATCTGGCACAGTAGGTCTAGCTATCCCTCTACAGACTGCAAGAAAATCCCCCCTGCCAGAGCAGCCTGTTTGGGCTCACCATCTCGGGACATGCCCAGTGCTAGGCACTTCTGCAGACGGCAGTGCTGGCATCGGTTACGGCTGGTGCGGTCGATGGGGCAATTCTGCTGACGGGTGCAGGAGTAGGCCACATTACACTGCTGGCTCCGACGGAAGAAGCCCTGTGGAAGGCATGGGGGAGGTTAAGGCTGCTTACCCTGTCCAGGCCCAGGGTGGTCCTGACCCAGCTTTTTCACATCCTTTAGCCATCCATCCTCCCATCCTCAGTCTTCTTACCATCTTCCCTCTTCCCTTCCTTCCTTCCATCCTTCCTTGCTTCCTTCCTTGCTTCCTTCCTTCCTCCCTCCCTTTCTTTTTAAATGCCATTCCAGTAGTTTGAACTCAGGGCCCGAGCACTGTCCCTCTGAACTCTTTTGTTCAAGGCTAGCACTCTACCACTTGAGCCACACTTCTGGAGGTAAGAGCTTCACGGACTTCCCTGCCCAAGCTGGCTTTGAATCACAATCCTTAGATCTCAGCCTCCTAAATTTATAGGATTACAGGCATGAGCTTCCTGCGCTGGCTCACCTCCCTCTTGTGTAATTTGTTCAGTTCCTTGCAGGGAAACACCACTGGGAAGCTCCCTAGCTGCCTCAGTTGACCATTGAGACCTTGGCCTCCAGCTCTCGAGAGGAGTGTGCATACCCATGCACAACTTACCTTGCACCCCTCACAGGTGATAACCCCGTAGTGGATTCCGGAAGACTTGTCCCCACAGATTTTGCAAGGGATCACTTCAATTTGAGCTAGCAGAGGGAAAGAGACACACATCAGACCAAGATACTTTTTTTTTTTTTTCATTTACATTCCACCACTATGTACGTGGGCTACAGGTGCCCCTTCCTTCCCTGACTTCTCCAGGCAGCTCCAGATATTTCCCTCTTGTAAAATGGAAGAAGTAAAGTGGCAAATGCTTCTCAGTAAAGGATCTGAGGCTTTCTTCCCCGCCTTCCCCCACTGAGAAGGAAGGAGCCGGCAGAGTGGGGGCAGCCAGGAGTCCTATCAGGTTTATGGAGGCAGAAAACAGCTGCAGAAAAGCCACCTGCTCAGCTCTTCCAGTTGAATGTCTCCAGCTGCCCCCCCATCCTGTCTCAGGCCATAGGAGTCCTCACTGCCTCACAACACCTGCTTCCCGCCCAAGGGGCTTTCTTTGTAGCTCCCTCCCCCACTGGGGGCTCAGTTCCCATGGGCAGAGTGTGGGGCATGGCAGGAAGATGGAGTACATCATACAGGAGGTAACTGGGGGCTAGGTAAAGATACCAGCCATTCTCAGCCAGACAGAAAAGGTTTGGGAAGAGCTGCACAGAAGCAGGAACAAAGAGAGGGACTCAAAGAGTATGGGGCAGAGAAGCTAGGAAGAAGCCACAGATGAAGTCCAGGAGAGTGGGACTCCTCAACCCAGCTTTGTTGGGTGCCAAGGAGAGAGTCTAGGCTCTTGGCCTGAGTGGACAGAAGGTGACTCTGTATGTATCAGTGTTAGAGAATATAAAGGCATCTGTGTCCACCTGTGTGAGCACTGTTGAGAGTAGAGACCATCTTATTCACCAGCTCACTTGGTAGACGAAGGACAATGTCTGAGAAAGCTCAGGTTCACACAGTTTCTTTCCAATAAGTTATTGTTTTTGTTTGCTTGTTTTGTTTTTGTGCCAGTATTGGGTTTGAACTCAGAACAGAGCCTCATGCTCTCATGCAGACTTTTCACTCATGGCTAGCATTCTACCACATGCCTCTAGTGCCAACTTTTTTCTGGTTAATTGGAGACAAGTGTCTCTCATTTGTCTGCCTAGTTTTGCCTGCCTAGTTTTGTCTCCCTAGTTTTGAACTGCAATCCTTAGGGCTCAGTCTCCTGAGTAGCGAGGTTTATATGGCTGAACCCTTGGTGCCCAACCTATTATGCTTCTCTGAATGAATGACTTCTTGAGTCACAGATCACTATTTTTTTAACTTTATTTTTTGTCTTTTCTTTTTTGGTACTGGGGGTTGAACCCAGTTTCTTGCACTTGCTAGGCAAGCGTTTTACATTTGAGCTACATCACAGCCCACTAAGCATGTTTATGAGCATTCTTTCTGTGTATGTACACCTTGGCTGTGGGCCAATGGCATGTCTGCTTGCACCAGTGTACACAGGGCACATTTGTGTATTAAAGCTTGCTCATTGGGCACTAGTACCCAGGTTCTTGTTCCCATTAAGTGCATTGTAAGATGTATCTGCTTATACTCCTCTGTTGCTTGCTTGCTGGCCCCAAATTCATCTCCTGTTCTTTGCCTAGTCCCTGTCAGTGCCCACAGCTCTCTGTAGTTTTAAGGTCTGGGATCCCAAGCCACTCCAGGTCTTTTTAGCACTTCCAAGGACCTATGGATCTCTTTTCCACCATCACTGGTTGGTTGGTTTTCCCTCTGAGAGGGATGCTAGGAGAGGAGGAGGCCAGAAAAATTATCCTGTGGCCAAAGCCTCTTTTTTTTTTATTTTTTGTTGGTTGTGAGGCTTGAACTCAGGACTTGGGCACTGTCCCTGAGCTTTTTTGCTCAAGGCTAATGCTCTACCACTTAGCCCACAGTGCCACTTCCAGTTTTCTGGTGGTAACTTGGAGGTAAGAGTCACGAACTTTCTTGTGCAGGCTGGCTTTGAACCGTGATCCTCATATCTCAGCTTCCTGAGTAGCTAGGATTACAGGCATGAGCCACCAGCACCCAGCTCTAAAGCTTCTTCTTATCTGTGACAGGTCTTCCACCCTAGGGAGAGAAGAATTTTTGCCCTTTGGAGGGCAAATCTACATTCCCAAGAGCTCACTTCCAACCTCAGGCCTGCCCCTGGTCATATGCAAGACCTGCTTATATAGGGTAGACAGGGAGACCATGACTTGCTTACCATGCCCTGAAATCTTATTTTCACCATCTTTAAAGTATCATCCTCTCAGGCCAGCCTGGACTGAGTCAGGGTAAGTAGCTGCCTCCTTATGGCTACAGGTATTCTGAAATCCTTCCATCAGGACTTGATTCTTTCCCCCATCTCTACTCATACTTGCCACCTAACACCCACAATATTCTTTCTAGTAATTTTATAAATAGAGGTCAATGCACACAAGGGAAGAGAGAATAAGAGGGGAGAGACTAGAGTTGGGAAGAAGGGTAGAAAGTATGGGGACTCTCATGCTTCTAGTCACATTCTGTCTACCTCAGTTCTCTTAGCAGTGAGATGAGAATAAAAGTAAAATTGCCTGTCTATGAGTGACTATAGGTCACACAGACTCACATTAGCTGACATTACCAGTATAGCACCACATAGGGGCAGAGCACCATGAGTGGCAGTAGCTGCTGACCCAGGAGAAGCAAAGAAGCTGTGGACGTGGCCAGGCCTAGAGAAGCCTTTGGACCCCACAGGCTCTGTTCTCACCCAATATCTTCCCCTCTGTTTTGGTGATATCTCTCCTCAGTGGCCCTAAGACCAGAAGAAGGGGGGTAGACAACATTGGTCACCCCAAAAAACAAGCAAGAGGGAGATTAGGCCAAGCCACAGTGGGAACTTGGGCTCTGGCCCAGCAGCCGACCACAGGCCTCCCTGCCTCTCCCCTTCTCCAAGAGCCACATCCGTGTGCGTGTATGCACTGACCACATGGGTAACCCTAGACACATCTCCCTGCCCCACAGCTGACCCATTGCTGGTCCCGGCCTTAGGGACCTCACCACAGTGTCACCAAAAGCTTGCCCTTTTCATAGGAAGAGGTGACCAGCTAAGGACCTCTTTCACAGATACCATATTTGGGAGATCTAGAGCCTTGGACCTCAGCCTCCAGGCTAGCCCCTTCCCCACCTCCCTCAACCATAATCCAAGGCAGAAGAATACAGTGACAGGAACACAGAATCAGAGACTCTCAAGGTCAGACCCTCTAGCTTCTCCGAGCTGGAGGGACTAAGAGGTTCAGGACTAGGTGAAAATAGAGACAGCCCTAGGAAAGGAGAGACAGAGGCAGGAATGTAGGAATGCGTATGCTTACGTCCTGGTCCTATGTCCAGTCCTCAGAATTACCAGGCTTCTTGTCCTACTCTTTCTCCTTCCCCTGCCACCTGCATCCCCTTCAATGACATCCACCCCAAACCTCAAAGAGAAAGTACCGGTACTCAAGAGAGCTAGTGGAGGGCGGTGGGGAGGGGAAAAGATGGGCACTTGGGGGATGGGAGTGCGAGATGCTGAGAAACACCTCCGTTAATCCACCTTCAGGACCTGCCCCATGAACCAGTCCTTGAGTAGCAGGTGGTGGGAACCCACATGGGGAGGGGGAGCTGAGTAATCACAGGATTACTCAAACTGTTTCCTGGGAGCCTAGCCTGCCAGGAACTTACCATCTTTGGGCCTGACAGTGCCAGGAACCAGAGCCAAACAAAGGTCAGGAGCCTCATAGCCAGCCCCTAACCCCACTGCTCTCATAGCAGTGGGACTCTGCCCGCTCCCACTCCTGCTTGTTTGGGAAGAGCTTTGTGTTTCATCTGCTACCCACTGTACTTTTCTCCTGAGAAAGATTTGAAAACTGAGGCCTACAAACTCAGTGGCTTGACTAAGATTATAATCACCAGAATTGGCAGAGCATTAGGTATCTCTAACTCTGGAGTCTATGCTCTTAACCGTTAAACACCCTTAACCATTAAGCTAAGTACCCTGAGGCACTGGTAGAGCAGGAGAGGAGCAACATTATTGGTTATCAAAAGAAAATCCTCCAATTTTGTATTTCCAAAAGGAGAAAGGAGAGAAAAATGTCTTTTTTTTTTTGGTCCGGTCCTGGGGCCTGAACTCTGGGCCTGGGCGCTGTCCCTCAGCTCTTCAGCTCAAGGCTAGCACTCTACCACTTGAGCCACAGTGCCACTTCCGGCTTTTTTCTTTTTTCTTATGTGGGCTGAGGAATTGAACCCAGGGCCTCGAGCATGCAAAGCAAGTGCTCTACCACTGAGCCACCTTCCCAGCCCCGAGAAAAATGTCTTTAATAGCTCCTTAAATCAGCTAGTCTGGGGATGATTCTACCTTTTGTATCACCTACAGATCACAAGATAAAACAAACAAAAAATGTAAGTCCCTGTTCAGGAGATTGGAGATGGGCTTGATAATTCTATATTTTAATGAGCTCTAGATTGGTACCTAAATTTGCAATACATTAGCATACCCTTAGAGTAGCAAGAACTTAGCCCTTCGGCCAGTTTTTGTGCCAGGTGGGCAAGGTAGGTTTTACAATCTCTTCCCAAGCTCTTTCTTCCTCCTCGTGGTACTTTTATTTCTTTTGTTTGTGTTTGTACTAGGCACTGAACCCAGCGCTGCAAGCATGCTAAACACCCACTCCCCCACTAAGCTATACCTCTGCTCATCAAGTTCATTCTTACACCTTCCCTACCTTCCAGTGTGACCTGTAAAACTTCATTGTGATGTAGGCTTAGAAAAAGAAAATGGGTCTCCTGGATTGTCTCAGAGATTGAAGGCTCCCCAGGAAGCATCTCGTCAGAGCTTCATATGAGGAGAAATACGGTAGAGGCAAACCTACTCTGCCTCTAATCTCACTCTGCTCACAGCTGTGAGATCCATTGATAGTGCTCTTTGAATGTATCCAGAACTTGGCCCTGGGCCATGTCCAGGTGCCCTATGCCACAGAGAGGAAGTGGTAGGTACAGAGGAGGGGTGGCAACCCAGGGGGATCTTACCCCTCAAACCCCAGAACCACCTCCAGCCCAGTGGAGAACGATTCAGAGGATTTCTGGGAATTTCATCTTCCTGTGAGGCCAATCTAGAGCTAGGCCCTTTTCTTTCTCAGTTGCTTCTCTCCAATACATGCTGCATAAGGAGGAATAATAATTATAAATGGGGCTCGGAAGGTGGCTCAGTGGTAGAGTGCTTGCCTCTCATGCATGAGGCCCTGGGTTCGATTCCTCAGCATCACATAAAAAAGTCTGGAAGTGGCGCTATGGCTCATGTGGTAGAGCGCTAACCTTGAGGTGAAGAGCTGAGGGACAGCACCCAGGCCCAGAGTTCAGGCCCCATGACCAACAAAAAAAACCCCAAACCCTAAAACACACAAACACACACACACACACACACACACACACACACACACACAAAGCACTGGCCAATTTTTTTTTTTTTTTAATGGGGCTGAACTCAGGACCTGGGCATTGTCCCTTAGCTTTTTTTTCCTGTCCAGAGCTAGTGCTCTACCACTTAAACACAGCTTCACTTCTGGCCTTTTGCTGGATAATTGGAGATAAGAGTCTCATGGACTTTCCTTCCTCCAGTTGGCTTTGAATTATGATCGTTAGATCTCAACCTCTCGAGTAGCTAGTATTCCAGGCATGAGTCAATGGCGCCTGACTTTATACACATTTTTGAATGATCACAACCACCTTTTGGTGGAGGTACTACTAGTATTGTTCTCTCAGATGAGAAAACTAAGGCCTAGCGAGACTCAGATCTGCCACAAGTGGCAGGTCTGGCATTGGTCTCTGTAACTCTAGAGCAAGTGCCCTGGACCATTAAGCTATGTACCTAGTGAGGATGAGATGCCCGAAGGGCCAGAGTGGGTTGGGGTGAGATTATTTGCTGCAGGGGAGGGGAAAGTGAAAGGAAAGGGCTAGACAAATAATCTAGGGAGAAAACTTACAGAACTAAAGCCACAACTCATGTAGTATAAAGAGTCAGATATTCCCTCGGTCCCTAGCTTTTCCTCTGTAATCATTGTCCCCTCCCGCTCTTACCTGTTTTGCTAAGGTGAGACAATGTGTTAAACCTAAGTGAGCTCCTAACCCTTGCCAGACCATAGCTCCCTTAGGGCGTGGACGAGTTTCTTGCTTCTTAGTAGGCCTTTCTTTGCAGAAATGAATGATAAATGAGTGAGAAAGAGGAATGCTTCTCTTTTCTTAGCCTGACCCTTCTCTCACCACTGAGACCACAGCTCTAGCCAGGGGTCCTCTGTGTACCCCAATCTGTTACCAGCCTCCCTCCTTCCTTGGCTCTCAGTTCCCCCCAGCTTCTGCAATGCTGAAAACCAAGGTGGTTGGCACAACCACAGGAGCAGCAGGAGGAGGGCTGGGTGGGGAGGCGCCGTTCTGCCTGGTGGATACTACCCCAGCCCGAGCAGGGCTCTCCCCACAGTCCCCGGTGACAATTTTATGCTGATACACTCGGATCCTAGAGCTGAGAAAATAGTGAAGCTAAAACTCAGGTGGGCGAGAGAGAGAGTCTGGGGTTTTGCAAAGCCATGAAAGACAGCCAGTCTCCCGAAACCCCCTCTTGCTGCCCCCACCACCCCCGCAGTCTGGGGCAGGAGAAAGAAGGGGAAATAAAAGAACCCAGTGAAAACAACCAGTGGATGGGGGGGAGGGGATGAATCACCAGGAAGAAGCTCTGAGGAGTGGGAGCCCAGACGGCACACTGTCACATTCAGAGGCCTCCCTTGCCTCCTGAGCCTCCGGTCTTCGTTCTAGACACCACCATTGCTCTGGAAAGCCACCAGACCCGGAAAGGCCCGAAGGCCCTGCCTTGTTACCATCCTGACATTCCAAATAGACATCCCCATCCTTTTTGAACCTCAGCACCCCAGGGAAGGTGGTTAGATCTCAGGAAGAACTACGCATTAAATGGTACATGAATGAGACTCCATGACTGCTTTCCTTGGAGAGCCCTGGGCATGGGCTTTAGTTTGCGTTGGCACAGAGGCAGGGGGAAGGGAAAAGTGCAACCTTGTCAGGGACAGACATATTAACATACATTATCTTCATAGTGATAGGACAGGCTGAGACTCCACATTCTAGTGCCTTGGGCTCCAAGCCGTTGGGATTTGTGCTAGGAACAGGAAGAAAGGAAAAGAGCAAGAAACAGGAATGATGCTGGAAAGGAGAATGTCTTCTACAAAACCCTCAGATGGCCCTGGACCCTTATGGTGAGCTCTGTGGCACCCTGGGGATTTACAGTGCCTTCTGGCCCATTATTCCTCATTAGCATGACAGGATTAAAGATCAGGGCACAGAGAGGGCAGACATGTGACCTCTCACCCATTGGCATCCCACCTCCCGATCTAGGCTCAATGCCAGGGCCTCAATGTCTATTGGCCCCTCATTGGCCAAGCCTCTTAGGGTGAGTACTTGGGCCACCTTCTGGCCAGCTGGGAGTCTGTTTGGTTAATGGTTACCTTCTCTACCTGTCTCTGTATCTGTACATGGTGAACTGCATTCCAGCTGTTCTCAGGTGTCATACCACACAGCTTTGGTTCTCTTGGTAAGCTCAGTCCACATCTCCATCTAGACAATAGCCTGTTCCTGTGCCTTTCATAAATCAGTCCTTTGAGTTTAGTTTCTGTATCTCTTTATTTCTTGGACTGTTTCTGCTCCTTGTTTGTTTGGCCTTAGTGTTTGGGTAGGTCACAGACACAAGCTTCACAAGCTTCTAACTCTCCCTAGGTGTTGGGGGCTTAGTATTACCTAGGGCCAGAAAACTTGGGGTTCTGAGATATTCAGAAATGCCCACACGAGGACCAGTGGCACTGTCCTCCAAATCGGATGAGAATCCCCTCTCCTAGACAGCTGTGTGTATGTGAGGGGTGGATTTAACCCAGAGCTGCCCAACTGTCTCCTCAGTCACTTCCAGGAACTCCTGCCTTCATGCTGGGCTTGAAGCATACACATCATGGCATCGTAGGGTTAATGTGCTTATTTGGGGTCATTTGTGGGCAGTCCAGCCTGCTAGCCTTTGCTGCTAATGAGGAGAAGCTAGAAACAGATGTTCCTACTTGCATTGTTGGATGCCTTTGGCTCTTCTCCTGCTCCTCATCCAGGGCGGCTCATACACCTGCACTGCCGTCTCATCCCACTTACAGAAATGAAGCTCCTTTCTTGCCTTGGTCTCCTTTTCTTCTACTGCCTGGGAGGGCAGAAACTCTTGGGGCACACCTCAGAAGCTAGGACTGACTCTTTAGTCCTCCTTTATAGTTGGCATTGTTGTTTTTAAGTTTAATGTCCTTGTTTTACACATGAGAGACCAGGACTCTACAGACTTGCCAAAAGGTGACACGGTGACAGAAATGGTACCAGAATCTGTTTGTTAGACTCTCAGTCCATGGGTCTTTCCAGGACTCAATATGACCTCTCTTCTGTGGCTTGTGGGAAGACCCCATTTGAGGCTGAGGCCGTCACAGGCCTCAGGCCGCAGGGACACAGGCTTCCCTTTTCTTCATTTACCCTGTGCTCTGAGCGGTTCTCTGGAGGTCCTTACATGAACCATCTGATTTGTCCACCTAGCTCAGCTGAAAGAACCAGGACCCCAGAGACATCTTCCCACCAGTGGTTGGCCCAGTGTTGCAAAGCAGAAAGGGAATGATGCTAAAGGTTTTCTGCTCCTATTCCACTGCTCTGATCCTTCTGATCCCTGAATTAGTGACTAAACCTGGAAAAGCATGCACATACACATACACACATGCATGCATGTACACAAAGCCCATCCTAGCTGGAAGGCACTTAATTCTTGCATCCCTCGATGAGCAGAAAGTGTGGTGTCTGTGAGGGATAGATTCTGGCATTCTGACCCATCATTGCCTGCCTCAGTTTACTCTGACTGTCCTGCTTCAGAACATAGCAACTCTCCTGGTTGGAGTTACTAAGGGATCTACTTCACTAGGAGCTGAGAGAGTAAGTTCAGAGCTCTGGTAATTGCCACCCTCCATCAGCTCCCAGCTGTGTGCTCTGGGGTGTACCACTACCCTCCCTGGGTCTCTGCTTTTGTGAACTTAGGCGCTGGACACCTCAGGCATTCTCAGGGAATCTTTCCAGAACTTACAGCAAGAATTCCTCAACTGTTCTTTTTACTACTGCTTCAGTAAAGAAACTGCCTGGAAGGGGGTGGGGGGGTGGAGGGGTGGGAGCACAACTTTCCAGCCACTCCGCCCAGCTTCCAACGGCTCTTGCCCTTGACCACGACACACCCTTCCAGGGAGGAGCCCTCAGCTCTGTTCATACTGTTCCCAAGGCACCCTCCTCTTGAGAGGCTCAGGGATGGTGACCCCACTCCCAAGCTTCCCCCGCACCCAGGTGGCCCCAACTCACTTACTTCTCATGATTGAACCTAGGCTTGGCAGCTTAGCCGGCCTTGGCTCCCTGTCCTCAGCAGGGTGGTCCAGGTACAGGGAACAGCTGGCAGTGGAGGTGGGGGGTGAGGCCCTCTCAGCGGAGCCTCAGCCTGCAGCTCTGCACCTAGCTCTCCCCCAGTGCTTCTGAAAGGGGGAGGGGGGATAAACTCTGCAACACACAGGTGGCTAAGTGACAGCCCCCCTAGTCCCCCAGGGGTGTAGTGGGTAAGATGACAGGCGCTCCACGTGGCCAATCTGGGCCTGGGGCAGGGTGTGAGGGGTGGAGCAGCCAATCGTAGGGGGCGTTGGAAAATTCCAAAACCACATGCAACAACCACTCGCGGTAAAAGCTGTTTCCACTTGCCAGGGTAGTTCTGGCTGGGGAGCCGGAATGGACCTCCTATTCCCCTCTCTCTAAGGATCTCAGCCTGACTCTCTTTGCCAGAGAACTCGGGGGACAGGAATGTCCCAGAGGTAAGTTACAGGATGTCTGCTGAGGGTGGCAGCATCTGCCATTGAAACCCTGTGGACTAACCCAGCCTGTTTGTGTCTGAGGTTGTCTACCCCCACCCTCATCCCTATGCTCCTCCCTACCAACATGCCATATACCCTGGGCTACGGAACATGAAAATTATAGTAGGAGCTGAGGACCAAAGGTGAGCATAATACTAACAGTAGTAACAATTATCAGGCAAATACTCAGAATCGGCAGGAGGGGAGAGTCAGTCCATCAGACATTTCCTTAGGGGCAACTTTGCTAAATTGGAATGCAGATAATGACATTTATCACTGTCTAACTCATAATCATAATAATAGTCCTTACTATGTGCCAGAAATGGTTCTAACATATTATGTGGCTTTAGCTAATCCTCACAAAATATTTTCCAAGGTAGTTTTCCCCTTTCAAAGATGAGAAAAGCGAAACAGAGAAGTTAAGTAACTTGCTGAAGGTCACTGACCTAGTGAGTAGTAGAGATAGAATTCAAGCCCAGGCAGATTGGCCTCAGCTCTCCCTCAAAGGGCCAGGAGGTTTTCTCTGGTTCAAGTCTGCTTTTGAAGGTGTCTCAGACTCAGATACCTCCTGGCCCGAGTTTCTCAGTAGATTGATATGGGGTTCCAACTGATGGGCTAAATAATTTGGGCAGTGTACCTCAGCCTTGGGGATTCATCTGTGAAAGACCTGAACATCTAGATTCTTTGGGCCAACTCTCCTGAGAAGTCTTTGATTTTGCTAGAACCCCACAAGCGACTCAGACAGTGTGAGCTTTTCTAAGCAGGCTTTTGAGAGCTGGGCAGCAGATGGGAGGAGGGCCTGTTGGCCTGGATCCTAATAGTAACTCATGAGTTTGGGGGTACCGAATGTTTGCCAGGGCTATTGGGCCTGGGACAGGAGCCAGAGATAGGGTCCTGGCCAGCAAGGTTTCTGTGGTAAGGGATTGAGAGTAGGAATGGTTTTGCCTTTCCCAGTTCCCACTGCTCCAAAAGTCCCCTTCTTCCCCCCAACACTCCCCCCACCCCTCCTCTAGCTCACCTACGTCACTCTCTGACCTGCTTTCCTCATAGGGCCCTGCTCAGCATTTCCGTGAGGCCCTGTGACTATGGGCAGGCAGGCGAGGCTTGATCAGGATTGTGCTGAGCGAAGCAGCCCCCATCCCCAGGAGGATGTCAAATCCTAGATGGTCCCCAGCCCTGTATCTGGCTCAAGGAGGAGAAGCTCTATGCCCTCTGAGATGGCTCTGCCTGGAATAGGGAGACTGTCCATGGTTTGAGCAGTTGAAGGGAGGGACTTATGGGAGAAATGGAGGATTCTCATCAGATCAGGAACCCCTGCTAACGGGAAGCCTTTTCCAGCGTGCCCACAGGCTTCTGAGCACATGTGTGGCCCTGCTAGGGATGATGAGTTTTGCTACTGAAATGAAGCATGTGCATCTTCTGGGAAAGTAGTCTAAAGAAGATGCTGATTTGAATGTATCCATTAGAAAGTTCTACCTGAGCTCTAGCTTTCTTCTCACAGACTGTAGTCTTTTACAGCCCCAGGGCAGAGAGTGTCTTTAACTCATTCTGTTTCCTACAGAGCCAAGGCTTTCCTGCTCTTCTGTGTGGCACAGCCAGGCTCCAAGCTTGTTCACACTTCAGGATGTGTTAACCACAGAGATGAACACCAAACCTGGCTCTGCTGCCACAAAGCCTGGGGCCTCCCATTGTGGCATCCCTGAGTTTCTGAGGCTGCTACCCAGCACTACCTCTCCACCTCCCCGCTTCCCTGGACCACCAGTCTCCCTCTGGCCTCCCTCTTACTTCCTGTGTGGCTCTGGCCAACTTCTCTGCCTGCTTTTCCTTTGTTCTTTGTTTGTTTCTTGACATCTTTCCCTTATCAGGCTTGCCCTTGGCTGTGGCCCTTCACCTGTCCCAACCTTTCCTCACTCCCTTGAGTTCCCAGGCTTGCCTCCTTTCCAGCCTATCATTTCTGTCTGGCTCTTCTACCTCTGTCCAGCCCTGGGGCTTTCTTTACTTTGGACCTCCCAGAGTCCTTGACGAATTCTCTCTCACCACAGCTCAGCCCCAGTTCTTGGTCCCAAGCCCTTACTCACAAGTGTGGGTCTTCTTTGTAGCCAGCAGCTCTGGAAAGAGAAAAGAGGGGCTCAGTGTCAACTGTGGAAGGCACGTCTCCCAGTTACAGGATTGGTTCCCTTCTACTCCATTCCTTCCCAGCAGAGCCTGGCTTCTGAAAGAAGCTAGGCCACCTTTGCCAGCTCCCATTCTGCTGCCTTCTCTGCCCTTCAGCCATGCTGGCCCTCTTCCAGGTTCTCAAAGTGCCAGGCTCTTGAATGCCTCCAGGACTTCCCCCATGCCACTCCTTCTGCCTGGAGTGACCTTCTCTTCCCTACCCCTTAATCTACCATCCTCTCATCACTCATCAGGTCTCAGATTCTATCCCTTCCTGAGAAGCTGTCCAGGCACTCTCCCCTGAGTTTTTACTGAGGTTTACTCACTCAACACCTTGCACTTAATTTCCTGGCACTCACATATTACCCAACCACCATAAAGTATGCTGTGATCTGTAAAATGGGTCTGCTCTGCTAGACCGTAAACCCTAGGAAGACAGTGCCTATATCTGTCTTGTTCACCTTGCTGTCCTGACAAATATCTAGAACACTCCATGGTACCTGGTACATTAGAAGTGCACCATAACTGTTCTGCACCCAGAGCAAAATCTGCATGAAAACAAAACGCTTGGTTGCTGATTGATTCCTGAAAGTATCCGGAAGTTTCAGAGTAGTGGGGCTGGTGGCAAAGCAGAGAGCTTTGAACACAAAAGCCCTCTCTGGCCTCCATCAGCCAGATTTCATTGGCCTGCCATCTGCCCAGGGAAGAATTTGCTTTTCCTGTGCTGCTCTGCTGTGTGATTAGATCTGGATGGAGAGTTGGCAGAAGAGGGCACAGGTGGGTGGGTGATGTGATAGAGGACCACCTAGGAGGAGCAGCTGCTAAGGGAGGAGCCTTAGCCAGAGCATGGCTGTGGAAGCATTCCCTCACACAGTCAGAGGTGATGAAGCACCTGGGAAGGGAGCCTCATGGGAAGAAGCTTCCAGACCAGATCTTGATCCATTTCCTATATCCACATAGTGGCAATTCATAGAGCTTATGTCTAGTCTTTGTCCCAGCCTGTAACTTCCCTCATCATTGACTCTGGGTTTGTTTGTTTGTTTTTTAAGTGTATTTTTTTGTCTTTTTTTATTCTTTCTTTCTTTCTCTTTCTTTCTTTCTTTCTTTCTTTCTTTCTTTCTTTCTTTCTTTCTTTCTTTCTTTCTTTCTTTCTTTCTTTCTTTCTTTCTTTCTGGTGTTTGAACTCTGGGCCTGGGCACTGTCCCTCAGGTCTTCAGCTCAAGGCTAGTGCTCTACTACTTGAACCACAGCGCCATTTCTGGCTTTTTTCTGCTTTTGTGGTGCTGAGGAATCAAACTCAGGACCTCAGGCATGCAAGGCAAGCACTCTACCACTGAACCACCTTTCCAGCCCTGTCTTTCCTTTTTTTGGTACTGGGGATCGAACCCAGGACATTGTACTTGCTAGGCAAGCGCTTTGCCACTGAACTACATCTCAGCCCCCTAATCATTGACTCTGTTCTGTTACTTTTCTCCTCTTCTCTTGTCCAAGCCTACCACACATACCTTCTCTCCAATACCCTCTCTCCAATACCCCTCCCCATCCCCGTCACTGTCCCTCTATCCAGGGGATGCTCCCCCTACAACTGGGCCGTCATGGTGCCAAATAGGCCTGGTAATCTGGGATCCCTGGGTCTGCCCAGAGAAGGAATGACACCACCTAGCCCCACCCATCCTGGCCATCCTATCCAGCCCCACCTACCTTCCTTCCTGACGTGGCACCCTTGTCCCTCCTCTAGCTTTGCACCTCAGAATAGTCCTAAATTTGTATGTGTGGGGGGGGGGCAGAGAGGGGGGTAGTGTGCTTCTTTTGCCCAGAGAGCAAGCTGTTCTTCCACCAGGTGGCCCTGGAGCTTGGCAGCTCTGGCACTTGCTCAGCTCACATATTTCCCTGGGTGCTCACATTGACCAGGCATGGGGTGAGGATGCCTGAGTTAGTCCATTGGTGGGGCCTAGGGCTAATCCAAGTCTCGGTCCCTCTTCGTGCTTGGCCCAGTGCCCCACATTCTCTGCAGAAACGAAACCCCATACTTCTGGGCCAGTGGGAGGAAAGTGCCAGGCTAGTGGGCATGGGCAACTAATGGGGCGTAGTGGCTGTCCCCCTCCCTCTTTCATAGCAGGACCGGACAGGTTCCTCCACTGGTGAATGAAGCAGCCAGCCTCCCTGTCCCTGTTGTCCAGGGGCCTGGCCAGCTGCTGGGATCAGCAAGGGTGGGGGGACCCTGCCACCCCTCAGAGCACTCACACCTGGGAAGGCCACCCTGTTCTGATTCTTCACTCTTCCAGCTACCCTAATCCTGCTCTCCCCTCCTCCCCTACCCCAAATTGTCTTTCTTTTTCACTTCTTCCCTTTCTCCCCCCCTCCCCTCCCCATAGGGTTCTTGCTACCTCTCCCTGCCTTTCCTGTTACCCTCTCTTAGTTTCCAGTCCTTTCTCCTGTTTCTTCTTCATTTTCAATCAGGACTTGTCCTATCTTACCTACCTGGGCTCCCCTACCAGTCCATCTCTCCCTTTCTGTGTATTCTTCTCTGTCCCCCTCTCTACTTGCCCACTGACTTCCCATCTCTCCCCACCTCTGAGCCTCCTGGCAGTCCCTTCCACCTGCTTACAGAGCTGTGGGGCCTCTTACCCCTTGAGGCTCGGTGGTGTCTCTGTGGGGCCCTGTCCATGGGGCAGCTCCCTTGGTGCCGTCCTTGCTGCCCTGGCTGCCCAGGAGGGCAGGGAGCAGGGCCCAGGGGAGGGAGGGTAGCGGAGGGAGGGAGCACCTGGCTGTCAGCAGGCAGGGAAAAGGAGTGGCTGGCAGAGCTGTCTTGGCACCAGGAGGGAATGTGGGGAGAGACCAAAAAACTAGAGATTAGAGCCTTTGAGTAGAAACAGAACAGATGAAAAGAAGGGACCTAGGGCTGGGAAGGTGGCTCAGTGGTAGAGTGCTTGCCTAGCATGCATGAGGCCCTGGGTTCCATTCCTCAGCACCACATAAGTGGAAAAAGCCCGAAGGGGTGCTGTAGCTCAAGTGGTAGAGCGCTAGCCTTGAGCTGAAGAGCTGAGGGACAGCGCCCAGGCCCAGAGTTCAGGCCCCACAATCGACAAAAAAAAAAGAAAAAAGAAAAAAAAAGAAAAAGAAGAAAAGAAAAGAAGGGACCTAGCATTTAGCAATCACCTACTATGGACCAGGTCCTTTGCCAGGTCCTCTCTGTAAACCATCATACTGCTTTATGTAATTCCTCATGACATCCACCACAGGAAACAATTATTTTAGATTAATCAGTGAGTCAATCAAGTGATGCTTAGAGATATTAAGTATGTGCTCCAGAACTTGCACAAAATGATGCACGGTTGAGTTATGATTTGAACCCAGGTCTCTGTGATTTCAGAACCCCACAGTTTCTATCAGACTAAGACAAGCAACAGAAGTAACAGTGAAGGGAGAGCCTGTTTGTACTGCTTCTTTGGGATGGGGTTAGACTCATCCAGGTGTCTCTTTGGTTCTTTAAGGACACTGTCTGTCCCTGATCCATGCTGCCCTTTCCTGTGGTCTGGATTACACTGGACTGGTTGTGTGGAGACCCCCCCAAGTCTGAGCCTGCCCTCATTGAGGCCTACTCTGGAGTCTGAGGAGCTCTGAGGAGCAAGGCTTCTGTGGAGCTGAGATGTTGCTATTCTCCTGCCCAGCATCGGCCCAGAGTTTGATTAGCTGGGCCTGGCACTCCTAGTTACTCAACAGGCAGCTGGCCAGGGGCCAGGCTTCAGGGAAGGCTCCCTGGCACCTCCTCCCTCTTGCTCGCTCCCAGCTGGTAAACAGCAGAACAGGAGCCAGCCACGACACAGCCTCGTGACTCGCCCACTCTCCCCACCTGATGCACGTGGCACCTGGCGTGGAGAGGGCAGGCAGCTGTCCCTTCTCACCAGCCTCTGCTCTTGCCCCGCCCTGGAACTTCACACTCTGCTACCATCAGCACCTCTGTCCCAGGGTAGCCCCCAGAGTCTCCCAAGAGCTGCAGCTTGAGGGATAAGGACTAGAAAAGGAGAAGGACTTTCTAACTTCTGGGGTGGTTGACAGGAAGATGGGGAAGAAGAAAGGAGGGTAGATTTTGAGGTCCCTTCGGCACTGAGAGTCTGAGGGTATGTGTTGGTACCCCGTGTCCTTTTTTTTGATAAACACAGGTCCATGGTACACTCTGCTCAGAACACAATGATAGTCTGTTTCAGGGCTCTACCTCTTGGGCAGCTTTGGAGTAAGATGCCAAGCTCTGGAAACATCACCCCACCCTGGGGGTCGGGGGAGGGTTGGTAAGTAGAGTAGGCAAGAGGTAGCAAGAGAAGATAGTGCAGGCAGCATAGATCTGTTTTCCTTTCCCCCAGAGAGAAGAGCGTGGTGTCCCTGTCTCTTTCTCTCCTGGTCCGTCTGCCCCTGGCTCTTTGGTTTTTCCGTGCCTCTCTAGGTTGCCCCTCCATCTCCTCTCCTCTTTAGGCTTCTCTTCCTCCATGACACTATCCCTCCCCCAAACCGTAGCCACAGGGTGTGGGGGGGAGGGTGGTCATGCAGAATGCAGAATGCTTGTGGATGGGCTGGGCCTCCACATCTCCAGATACCACTTCCAGAGGGCCACTTCCTGCCCGCTGTGTGGAGTGGGCAGGAAGTGAGTGGAGGGCTGGGAAGGCAGGGGTCTAGCCTCTAGGCTAGGCTTTCTCTGCTCTAAAATATGGATGGTTTGGGTTCTTTTTCTTCAAGGGAAGAAAGGACTTAGGTTACCCTTTTGGGAAATGGCCTCTCTAGTGAACCCTTCCTCCCCATTTGCTGTAATCACAGCCCCTTTCCGGAGGTTATCAGTCCTTTCAAAACTGAGCACTGCTGATTTCCTCCTCAAATACAGTCGTACATTCTTATGCAAGGAAGAGGCTGATAGGGATCAGAGAATCATTTCAACCCCCCTCCCCCCACGTGCCCAGTCCCTTTATCAGGCTGGGGAATCTCAAAGCAGGGGGCAAACAGCCTGGAGGGGGGCTGCTGGTGGTGGCTTGACTCTGGGGAGTAGTCACTAACTTTTCTTTCCCTTCCTCCCCACCCCCTAAACCACAGAAACCACTTAAAGCTCAGAACAAGCCTGTCCTTCCAGGGAGGGCCTAGGGGGTAAAGATGGAAAATAGGTTGGGTTCAGAGCCTGTGATGCCACACACAGCTCTAGCCCCATCCATGGCAGGCAATTGCCTGTAAGACGCTGCCTCAATGATAAAGGATTGCCTTTTTTTGGGCCTGAGGAGCTCCAGACCTGAGAAGCCCTCAACTTACCAGAATGACTTCAGGAGGGGAGAGAGTTTCAACCATTGACCAAAGGTCAATGCAGACTCCATAAATAGCTGTAGCCTCTCATCTCCCTGCCTCCAGACCTCCCCTTGTAGTCACAAAGGCCACCATAGCCCCAGCCCTGGCCTTGAACTTTGGTGACCCTCTTCAAACCGTTCATCCAAATCAATTCAACTTGAGAGTCACATAGACCTAGAAGCGTTGAAAAGCACTGACAGGCTGGAGCTCTGATTTCTAGAGCCAAAAGGCTTGTAGCGATGTGGTCTGCTGGGCATCAGCTGTGGGCCTTGAGGCCCTTCAAAGCCCTCAGTGACCACATCAATCAGAAGTGGCAATACCACTATTCCTGGCTTGCCTTGCTGGAGGCACTCAGCAGCTTGAGCAGTCTGCACACAGGACAGCTTTTCTTGACTCATATGCCCCTTGGGTATGTGTCTGTGGCTCTTCCAGTGATGGTGTAGCCCCCATCACAAGCCACTGTGGGCTGTGCATGCTGAGAGCACTGCTTCCTACTTTACAGCTTCCCATGAGCCCCTGGGTTGCAGCTGAAGGTACATTGGTAGAGTCTTAGTCAGAAACCTTTCCTGAAGCCAAGGCTGACCCTGGGGCAGTTTACTTAACCTCTCTGATCTCTTCTCTCCTTTGTGAAATAGGAATAATATCTACTTTACTGAGTAGTTGTGATGACAGAGATAAGGGCATGGGTATTGGACCTAGCACAAAGTACCACAGTTACAAATTAGTATTTTATTCCCTCTCTTCCATGTTCTGTTCCTCCCTTTCCTTATTTGACCACCACTTTCTATTTCCTTTGTTGTTTCTTTTCCCTTCCATACTTTATCACCAAGTGATAGTGTTCATTTTGCAATTTGTCTGATTTCTGTGTCTGTTTTGATCACTGCTTTATCCAAAGTCTGGCACCTCATAGTCCTTCCTGAAAAGTTACAAATGAACATTTTACGATCTTTAACATTCATTCCAGATACTTCCAAATCCAGCTATTCACTAAGGATTGTCAGTGGGAGGATTTTAGGGCTGAAGTACAAATTCAATACAGTCAGAGAGATAAAGCTAGACCTTCAGGTAGGCTTCAAGAGACCACCATTATGTATTCCAACTTCCAGGGTGTGAGATGATTGGAGAGCTATCCTCGTGGGCAAGGAAGACCCTTTCAGAGCGACCCAACAGAGCTAGAAGCAGGTAGCACATGGGGAATTTTATAGTGAGGTGATGAGGAGTACTGACTCTGGAGCCAGTCTCTCCCAGTTCAAGTCCTCTTCACTAGCTTAGCTGAGTCAAGCTCAAGGTCACATTGGATAACAATAGGACTGCACCTCTACAGCAGTTGCTGGAGAGAACAATTGACTTGACAAATTGTTGGAACATTTCCTTGTATGAGGCTAATCTGTGCAGAGCTCCTGCCACTTATGATCATCTGGTCAATGCTACCACCTGGTGGATATCTGGAGCTAGGTTTCCTAGGTCTAGGGCACAAGTAGTGGGGATCTAATCAGCCTGGGGAGAAGGAAATAGGGAACCATCTGAACAGAGGGGTGTTGTGTGCCTGTCCTTAGAGTTTTGAGCTCGGGTTCTATAGTTTTGTTCAGATTCAGAAGGCTTAGCCTTGGAGCAGTGTAAATCTGCGACCATAGGAAGTAAGAAAGGGCCCAAGAGGGAGGAGGAAGTAGACTGGCCCAGTGCCTTCTCTCCTCCTTCCCTCCCCTGAGTCTAACCTGAGCCAAGAGGAAGCAGTTCCCAGGAAGGTGGAGGTAGAGAGAAGAAGGTCATTGCTGACGTAAAGGATATTCAGGTAAGAGGCAAACATAATCTGACCCACATTTACTTCTTTTGTCCTTTACCTCCTCCTCCTCCTCCTCTTGGCCAGGTTAGCTTTTGCTGAGAACAACTCTTATACTCTGGTAGCCCTCCTTCTCCATCTCTGGGACATTCTATTTCAGGCTTTGGATATCTAAATGCTGTTCTCTTGTTCTTGGCTCCAGTCTTGCTGTTAGGAAGCATAGGTGTGGAAGACCCAGGCAAGAGGGAGACAGGAAGGTTAAAGGACACACACAGGTGTGTTTGTGTGATATCCCCTGACCCACTCCCAAGGTGCAAGGATGTCATTTGTTTTCAGGACAGATGTAGGGGGTAAGAGGGAGAGAGGAAGAAAAGGGCTAATCCCCCCCTCCCCCTGAAATCCTCCAGGAACCTCTAGGGGAAGGTGGCTTTTGCTGCCTTTTGTTACAGAGCTCTTGCTGGGGGTGACCCAAAGAGCCCTCCGGTTTTTTGAAGATCTAGGGCCCTGCTAGACAGGGGCCTTGGGACCTATCAGCCCAGATCTTCTGGAGTAACAGCCGTTTGCGTTGGAGGTCAGGATTCTGTAGGTTTAACACGCTCTTGCAGAATTTCTGATGCTCGGTTATTGCGAAACCCCTCGAAGTTTGAGAACCACGGCTGAAGGTCTGCTCCTGCTCAGATAATCCGAATGAGGAGCATCTTCTGTTTTGTGTACAGCCTGCCCGAAAGTAGCTTGCAAACTCCAGGGCAGTAGGGCACCAACAATGGAACTAGAGACAAACGGACGTTTTATTAACAAAAATAAATACACCCCGGGTAGGTGGCAAGAATGACCGCGGACCCAGAGGAAACCTCCAAGGTGCCCTCGGTCTCCGTTTACAGGCTGAGATGGGCAGGTGCCAGGGAGGACCCTGGGCCTAGACCCCCTCCCAAGGGGGGCAGCAGGGCAATAAGCGGCGTCTCGCACTCCCCCAGCACCACATCCCGGCGCAGCCCTGCGCCCCTGTCCAGCACCTTTGCCCTCAGACTGCGGGCCGCCAGGTCTGGCGGGCGGAGCCCGTCGAAGAAGAAGTCCTCATTGAAGATGGGGTTGGCGCTGCCCTTGACCACGCGGCTGCGCTGGGCCTGCGGTCGGACGCGGGGCTGCAGCCGCAGCACCACGCAGCAGCCGCCGCCGCCGCTCCCGG
>NW_012267242.1:12569912-12608337 GCF_000151885.1 Dipodomys ordii
TCTTTCTTTCTTTCTTTCTTTCTTTCTTTCTTTCTTTCTTTCTTTCTTTCTTTCTTTCTCTCTCTCTCTCTCCCTTCCTCCCTCCCTCCCTGCTTCCCTCCCTTCCTCTCTCCCTTTCTCTCTCTCTTTCTCTTTCTCTCTCTCTCTTTCTTTCACCAGCTTGCCCCCCCCCCCATTACTTCTGGGAGGAGCTGGCAGTGGCCTCTGTTGACTGCGTCTGACTTCTTTTCCTGGATAAACAGAGTTCTGTCTCACCCCATCCTTCTAAACTTCTTCCTTCAGCCAGATCCAGATTTCTAGCAGAACCTGCAAAGCCTAGATCCAGACTGCCTGGGTTAAGGTTAAGGGAGGACTGCAGAGAAGAGGGGCCAGTGGCCCATTCCTTTGTTGTACTGACTCGTGAAACCCAGACCAGTCCCCTGGCCACATGAAATTTATTCTTTAATGGGGAAAGAAAGAAAATAATAAAATTATATTAGCAAAGTCATAGTTTATTAGTTAGACGTAATTGTTGAGGAGAAAAAGTATGAGAGGATGATAGAGAATGAAGGCATGCAGTTTAAATACAGTGGGTTAGGGATGGCAACATTTCAGAAATAATAAAAGAAAGGAGAAAGACTCCAAGGAAAAATGTCTAGGCAGAAGGAATTACCAAGATCCAGGAGATGCCTGGAGTCAAGGAGACCAAAGGCCAGCATAGTTTGAACAGATTAAATGTGGAAAGGATGAAGTCAGAGAGGTAACGGAGCCAGGATGAAGCAGCTTGTAACCACTGAAACAATTTAGTCTTCTACTTTCAGTGAGTTAAGGAGAGATATGGCTGGATTCCTATATCAAAAGGAGTCCATTTAAGCCGGGCACAGTTGGCTTATGCCTATAATTCTAGCTACTCAGGAGGCTGAGATCTAAGGATCACGGTTCAAAGCCAGGAAAGTCTGTGAGACTCTTACCTCCAATTAACCACCAGAAAACCAGAAGTGGTTCTCTAGCTCAAGTGGTAGAGTGCTCGCCTTGAGCTGAAGAGCTGAGGGACAGCGCCCAGGGCCAGAGTTCAAGCCCCACGACTGCCCCCCCTCCAAAAAAAGAGTCCATTTGGTAGCCACGTAGAGAACAGAATGAGGGGGGAATCAGATAGGAGACTATTGGAATAATCCTGGTCTCGGATGTCTGGGGTATGGATCAAGGTAGTAGTGAGTTTCTGGATATAATCTGAAAGTAGCCACTAGGGTCCCTGAGGGCCCCAGCCTCATCCTGTTAAGACTTGAACTGGAGACCCCCGAGCGACCCCCCAAGAGACCATGACCAATGCAAACAGCAAAAGAGTCATTTATTTGCAAGCTCGAGCCTGGACTCACAATTGTCACCTATGCAGCAGGTCAGAGTTGTGAGCCCTGACCACATGTTCAGTAGGGTTCTTATAGGGTTTCCACCAAATAGGAGAGGGTTGATTTGCGGGCTTCTACATAATTGGTTGGCAATTGGTCAGCATATCATGGGCAAATTTCCGGGTAAGCTCATTGGTTAGGGGCATAATCATTTCCAGTAAGGGTAGAGGCTTTCCAACTTAGTAGTTACAGGATTGGTTAAATCATACATAGCAAACAGATCATTGATTGGGATACATAAGACTAATCATAGGAATGCAGGCAACAATATATTTTTTAACTGTTTATGAGCCTATTGCTTTTTCCAGGAACTTGACCAACCTGTCCATTTTCCAGTAACTGGGGTCATGTTTCTCTACCCTTACCTAACTGGCAGTTGCTAGGGGTATAATTGTAGTTTCGATTGTGGGTTTTCCGAGAACTTTTCCAAAAACTGTTTTTTCCAAAAACTGTTTTGTCCCTTAAGTTTAACCTGAGGTCAGTTTTACAGGTAATGACGGTTTGTTTTTAGAATGGCGTTAACTTAGTCCTTCAATCCAAAGAGAAGGGATGCTCAAAGGTTTTTGGCTTGAGTGATGTAAGAATGGTGTTGCCATTTTTCTGAAGGGGAAATATCCTTGGTTGTAGATATGCTAAGTTTCAGATGCTCAGTAGACATCTAAGGGGAGATGTCGAATAGGCAGTTGGATATGTGAATCTGGAGCTCAGACAAGAGGCCCAGACTGGAAGTGATAAATGTGGGCACCAAAAGAAATGAAAATAAAGAGTTTAAAGTCATTGAACTTGTTAAAGTGAAGGCAGAAAAGAGAAAATGTCCCAGCACTGAGTCCTGGGTGCTCCCATGTACAGAGGCTGAAGAGAGGAAAAAGAACCTGCTGAGCCAGATGCCAAGGAGAGGTGGGGTAAGATGAGGGATAAGTTTGACAAGAGTGGTTTTGGAGGAGAGGTGGAAGTAAATGCCTAATCAGAGTGCGGTCAAGAAAGAATAAGAACAGAGAGAACAAGAGCCATGATAATGCTTTTGAAGTACTGACTGAAAGGGTAGGGGAGAAGTGGGGCAGAGGCTAGTGGGGAAAGGAGCATCAAGAAAATGTTAAATGAAAGAAACGATGGAGGGTTTATGTGCTGATAGGAAAGATTCCATGGAACAGGAAGAAAATTTGCTAATGCAGAAGAAAGAAGGGAGAATTGTAGAATAATGTTCTTGAATAGACCAAAAACTGAGTGCCCTGAGTTAAAAAAAAATAGATGTAGGGTTGTTCAGGCCTGCTGTGTGGACAGTTTACCCACAGATAATAGAAGAACAGTTGGTTAAATGGGGACAATTAGCAAGAGGAGAGGTGTGATGGCAAGAACTTGTTATCTTCTGAATGCTTGTAATTTCTTAGCGTAATAGGAAACACGGTTACCAGCTGAGAGTAAGGTGGCATTTGGGCAGCAGAGTGACTGGGGTAGGGAAGTGCGGGATGATTGCTGGGCAGCATGAATGACCTACTTTAGGATGGTGGTCATGACTTTAAAGTGAAACTGGACAGCATGGTTGGGTTTTTCCCTCCAGTTGTGAGCAATGTATAGGAAGAAAATGGCAGATTTTTTTTTTTTTAAATTTAGCCAGGATTGTGCTCAATCTTTGACAGTTCACTTTTTTCCTTTTTTTTTTTGGTGGATACTAAATGAAGATTGCATTTGAGACTGCACACTAGCTATGGGATTGAAAATTAGCTATGAACAATTCACACCCTGGCTGTAGTAGTCAGAGGCTAGCCAGGAAAATGGCACTTGCTAAGTAGTTCAACAGAGGTGGGAGTTAACAGGAAATTCCTTACAAAGGTATTTGAAGAGCTTAAAAGGCAAACAAGATGACAGGGTGGGAAGTGTCTAGAAAAGGGGTTGTAACTATGGCGATCCAGTTACCGCTTAAGTTGCCTCCCAAAACAAAGAGCAGTGTAAGAAATAGCCTTCCTTATCCCTTCTTGGCACATTCTAAACCGTCTCTGGACTTTCCTAAAGTTGATGACAAAGGGGGTCAGAAAAGATAGAAATATTCTGCCATGTAAAGCAGAATAGGAGAAAGAATATATATTCTGCTATATAAAGTAGAATAGGAGAAATCTTGGACTCGGTTGAGCAAGTAGATCAATGACTAGCAATGTTGCCTCCCTTGGGACAACAAAGTATCTACACATTGGAAGGAATCCATCCTTGTTTTTGCAGGACAGAAAACAGATCTGGAAAGAAATGATGGCCTACAACAATAGCAGAGTCTAGATTAGAACTCCAATTTTTTGTCTCAGAGAGCATTTTTTTTTTCTTGTTCCCTAAGGATTTAAACAGTGCTTTGTTTTTGATTGGGGACATGAGTACTTTTTCACTTTTCCCAGTGTCACTGCTCCATACTTTTTGAACTTTTTAGTATACTTTTTTGTTGCTATAAAAGAATAACTGAGCCGGGTGCTGGTGGCTCATACCTGTAATCCTAGCTACTCAGGAGGCTGAGATCTGAGGATCATGGTTCAAAGCCAGCCTGGGCAGGAAAGTCCATGGGACTCTTACCTCCAATAAACCACCAGAAAACTGGAAGTGGTGCTGTGGCTCAAGTGGTAGAGCACTAGATTTTTGAGCTAGTGCTTTGAGCTAAGTGACAGTGCCCCGGCCTAGAGTTCAAGCCCCATGACTGACAAAAAAAAGAAAAAGAAAAAAAAAAGAATAACTGAGTCTGTATGACTTTCAAAGAATAGAGATTTATTTTGGCTCATGCTACTGGAGACTGGGAAATCTGTGAGTATGGTGTTGGCTCCAGTATGGTCCTTGTGTTACATCATAATATGGTAGAAAAGTGGAGGAGAGAGGAGAGCCATCATAGGAGTGACTTCACTTTATAATAACCTGCTCTTATGAGAACAAGCCCACTCCAAAGAGAAAGGCATTGATCTCTCTTAAAGACCTAGTCACCTCTTAAAGGCCTCTCTTCCCAGGACCACCACCATGGTGCCATGATTCAACATGATTTTCAGAGGGGACAAAGCATATTCAAACCATAGTGCCCTGCAGGTATCCCAAGGGACTCAATTTCTTGGCTCTTGCTGGTGGCATTGAAGAAAAGCACTTAGAGGACTAGGAAGTACAGAGTGCTTTCCCAGGTCCAAGTCAGGTGGAAGAGGCATAGAAGGAAAGGCTTTTCTTGCAGAGAGGAAAGCCACTGCCACAAGGCTCCCTAGGTTTGGGGTCTTGAAAATACATGGGTTCTGAGGTGGCCTCAGGTGTGTGACTTGGCCACCAATGCTCACTGTAAGCTCTAGAGGGTGAGGGGGTTGGTGATAAGCTGTCTTCCAGCTTGGGCTTGTCACTGAGAACCTGTAGTGAAGATCTAACTCTGTGGTCTCGGTTCCAAGAGGGCCTAAGAGGCCCCTTTTTAAAAGCTGGTGCCCTGCCAGACACCAGTGGCTCATGCCTATAATCCTAGCTACACAGGCAGCTGAGATTTGAGGATCACAGTTTGAAGCCAGTCCTCGGCAGAAAAGACTGAGATTCTTTTCTTCAATTAACCAACAACAACAAAAAATACAAGCCAGAAGTGAAGCTGTGGCTTAAATGGTAGAGTGTCAGCCTTGAGCAGAAAGTTAAAGAAGAGTGCCCTGCCCCTGAGTTCAAGCCCCGTATGAGTAATAGACAGAGAGAGAGAGAGAGAGAGAGAGAGAGAGAGAGACAGGCAGAAAGACAGACAGACAGATAGACAGAGACACAGAGAGAGACAGACAGAGAGGAAGACACACAGATAGTATCTTCTACTGATACCCTCTGCCTTTTTGAACTGTTTGATTTTGCAATGGCTATATATGTTTTTAAAATTTCTGTTAGCCCAATGAGCTCCCTTCCCATAGCTTAGCATGCTCTTTCCCTAGGCAGCAGTAGGCCCATTTAGTAAAGACAGTAAATAATCAGCCTCCAAACCCCCTCTTACCTTGAGATGGCACTCCTCTGGGGTACCACCACCATATAAGGCAGCAAGAACCCCTTAGAGTGAACTTCAGGTCTGGGCAGCTGCAGCCCTTAATCTACCACTTGGGCAGCAGCCATCAATCCTAGACTGCCATGAAGAAGCCCCTGGCCCACACTTCTACACTAGGGTCTCCGCCTCTTAGCCCCTTCTAGCCCCTCCTAGCCTCAGTAGGTTATATAGGTCACCTCAGACAATAGCTGGCACCACTTCTCACTCCTCTCTTGTGAAAAGGGCTGTTGCCATTCCCTTTATTCCCAATAAACGTTTTCTTTGTTCTTTGTACCTGGATGTCTGCGTGGTTTTCTGGCAAGTCTAATATACTCTAACAATTTCTCCTGAAACCCAACTCAGGTATCGGGAGAATATTCCCTACCTCAAACAGGGTAAGTTACCACCTGTACTTGAATGGCCTACGAAATGCTGTTCCCTGTACTCTGGAGCAGCTGTATTACAGATAGCTGCTACACATGGGAATGGGTTTGCAAATGTGGAGGTAACATGTCCCCTTGTTTCACCCAAATAGCTGTCAAACTTGGCCTTGTGGGAGGCTTTCATCAGTCAAGCCTTAGATACTAGAGACATGTCCTGGGGGGACTGACCTTATTTTCCTTCCAAGACCCCTGCTTACTCAGCTGACTTTGCCCAGTCAGGGCTGATACTTCCAGTCTTGCCTTGGAACTTTCCCTGAGAGTTTTCCATCTCCTTAGTAGAGGATGCATTCAGCATATATTAATATGGAAACCCCAAAACTGTTTATTCTGCACAGGAAAGATGAACTCTATTTCCCTCCTGAAAAAAAAATATGTATTTCTGGAAGTAGTGCTGTGGCTCAAGTGGTAGAGCACTCACCTTGAGCTGAAGAGCTCAGGGACAGCACCCAGGCCCAGAGTTCAAGCCCCATGACCGACCAAAAAAAAAAAAAAAGACAAAAATTTGTTTCTTTTCTTGAATGATAGTTAAATCTTCTTGACCATGAATAGAAGACAACTAGTTTTTCCAGGATACATTGATTTAGCCTCTAGGTTTAACAGATTATTAAGGGTAACTGTGAAATCACAAAGGGTAAAAGGTTTTGAGGTGAGTATATGGGGAGCAGCCAGTTGGTTGTTATAAGATTTCTGGCCTCGGCCTCCACTATGTCCTCACCTTTTGGGAAGCTCTGGGTCAAGGCCCTTCTAGTCTATGTCTGTTTTCACTTAGAAGTATGTTGTATATCACTGCTGCTGAGTTTGCACACAGCTCTTTGGCCTTGTTCCATGCTGCAAAGGATTACATGCTCTCTGATCCTCTGAATCCTCAGTCCCAGCCTCAGATCCTGGAACTTCAGTGTAGGCTTGAAGCCAAATCCTTCACTTGGCAGGATGAGTGTTTAGGCACAGACTCTTCCTTCTACAGATGTCAAACAAAGGCAGAGGCTGCTAGTTACTCCTTGAGCCCCTTTTTCCCTGTCTTTCAACATATAGTTAGACAATATTTTTCTTTTCTTTTAGACAATATTTTTCTTTTCTTTTCTTTTGTCGGTCGTGGGCCTTGAACTCTGAGCCTGAGCACTGTCCCTCAGCTCTTCAGCTGCACCGTTTCTCTCCCATCTCCTCCCCAGGTTCTGAGAAGGTACAGGCTACTCTTAGGTGAACGTTACCTTCCTCACTCCATCATCTCCATTACAGCAACACTTCTTGGAAGGTGCACCAGCCATGTTGCCCTCTTTCTATTTTTACTCTGCTCCCACCTGTCTTAGCCGTCCTTGTCCCTGAGCTTTGCTGGCTAGCTCCCATCTTTCCCTCAGGCTGGTGTCACTCCAGAAACCCATTTTCCACTAGCAATGGGGACCTCAGCATGCCTTGGTTATACGTGTATTTGATCAATTGCTTTCCCTCATCCCTACAGAGGCTTTTCCAAGTCGTTGTTCTCCCTCTTTCTCCACCGAAGGCTTTGCCTCCTCTTTCACTGAGAAAGTTTGAGACAGTCTGAGGAGGATCCCCTCAACTTCTCATCTTGCTGTGTGTCTTCCTGCCTTTGGTCTCAGAGTCAGTCTGATGCTCTCCCATCTCTTTGTGCTCTCAGTCCATCTGTGAGAGCAACAAGCTGGTCTCTGGGATGATGCTTTTTCCTAAAATCTTTAGCCTCTCTCTACTAGCTCCTCCTAAACAAATTTATAAATACAGTTAATGCCTTTTTTTCTTTAGCTAAAACAACACAATTCCCTGAAAGAAATCACTACCTTCATTTCATCATCATTTTTCAATTGCTCACACTCTGGGTTTGGCTTCTACTTCTTAAATTGCTCTGGCAAAGATGCCCTCACTGGGTGTGGGTGGCTCACAGGTGATCCTAACTCCTCAGGAGGTTGAGATCTGAGGATAGATGTTTGAAGCCAGTCTGGACAGGAGACTCTTCAATAAACTACCAAAAGCCAGAAGTGAGCTATGGCTCAAGTGGTAGAGTACTAGCCTTGAGCAGAAAAGCCCTGTCCTGAGTTCCAACCCCAGGCGTGGCATTTAAAAAAAAAAAAAAAAGACTACCTCCTTTTTCATTGCCAAATCCAAAGGCCTCTTTTTAGTTCTCTTCTTCCTTGCTTTCTTGTTAGCATTTGCGACTGCAGATCTCATCTTCTCAGAGATAGGCATTCCTATTCTTTTTTCTGTCTCCTTAGTGGGTCCTTGGCTTTCTGCTCCAACTTTAAGCCTCATTGTGGCTTCAGGCTCTGTCTTTGGCTGTTTTCTTCTCCATTTCCTCTTCCCTGCCTTCACTCTCATTTCCCTTGTTTCCTCTCACTTTCACTCCTAACAAGCTATTCCCAGGGGTTCCATGTGGGCTTTAGTATTTAATCCACAAACGGAGTCAGTAGCTTCTCTTTTCCTGAGTGCCCAATCATAATATCCAGGATCTTGCTGGTGTTTCCTTCACAGTGTAGGTTCCATGAGTACTCCAAGCTCAGTCCATGTGAAACAGCTCATTCTCCACTTCTGCTTTTCCTGTGTTCCCTATGATATTATGTGAAACAGCCCCTGCTCCACAAACTAGAAACTTGAAATCATCTTAGATAGCTCTCTTTCACACATCTACTATGTGTAACCAGTAGCAAAGCTTGTACTGGGGCTTGAATTCAGGGCCTAGGCACTATCCCTGAGCTTCTTTTGCTCAAGGCTAATGCTCTGCCAATTGAGTGCTATTTCTGGCCTTTTCTGTGTATGTGGTACTGAGGAATCGAACCCAGGGCTTCATGCATGCTAGGCAAGCACTCTACCACTGAGCCACCTTCCCAGCCCCCTCCCTTCAGTCTTGCTGTTGCTTCCTCCCACCTGTCACCTCAATTAAAAACAACATTATGTCTCTCCTCAGTGCAGACCTTTTGTGGCTGCTGTTATCTATAACATGCAGTTCCTACTCTATGGCGGTGATTCTGAAGGTTCCCATGGTGTGCTTTTGCCCTGAGCACCTTCTCTTTCCTGAGACTGCTGCCCTACTCAGTGCCTTGCAGTTGTCCAAAGTCCCTGTGCCCTTTCATGTGACAGTGCCTCTCTTCTTTTGGTTCCCTCTGGCTGAAATATCCCACCCGCCCCTCCTGCCTGGTGAGTGAGTTCCACTTAACTTTTGAGACTTCTTTCAGGCACATTTTGCTTTAGGAAGCCTTGTCTCATTGTGGTCAGAGAGCAACATGGACCTGCCTCTGTCTGCCTTTACTGTTCCTGCACGGTTGAGACAGGAGGAGCTTGACAGACCCTCTGTGTACCACTTTCCCCTTGTGCATCTTTCAATGCCCCACCCAGTGCCTGGCACCTAGGAGGAACTCAATAACTCTCTGAGATCTCAGTGGGGGGGGGGTGAATGGGAGGCCCTTGGAAGATTTTGGATTCCATTTACAGAAGACTCTTGGGCTAAGCATGGGGTGAGAGTTTATTTACTTGGAGAACATGTCCTTTCCCTCACCTGCCATCTGCTTCCTGGGGAACCCTGCCTGCTGTGTGGTTAGTACCAGGTTGGAAGGGCCATCAGGGTCATCGCTACTGAGGACACAATGACTGCTACTGCAGTGACTCTTCCTCCAATTGCAGTTGAAGGAAAACACCTACAAGAGAAGGGTGCGTTGAGTCTAGAGGACAGGAGGGCCACGAGGGCAAGAGTTTGCCTATGTGAATGGATCATTAGACTCCAAATTACCCACTACCTGGAACTGTCCCCTGTTACCGGGGCCAGTGGCTCACCCCTGTAATTCTAGCTACTCAGGATGCTGAGATCTGAGGGTGGAGGCTCCAAGACAATGTGAGCAGGAAAGTCCATGAGACTCTTATCTCCAATTAGCCACCAGAACACCAGAAGTGGCACTGTGGCTCAAGTGGTAGAGTGCTAGCCTTGAGCTGAAGAGCTGAGGGACAGTGCCCAGGCCCAGAGTTCAAGCCCACAACCGACAAAAAGAAAGAAAGAAAGAAAGAAAGAAAGAAAGAAAGAAAGAAAGAAAGAAAGAAAGAAAGAAAGAAAGAAAGAAAGAAAGAAAGAAAGAAAGAAAGAAAGAAAGAAAGAAAAAGGAAAGAAAATCCTAGTTGGGTTCTTTCTCCCTTCATTCATGTCTCTAGTAGTAGTAGTAGGTGCACTATCCCACCCTTAAAAATAGCTAGACCCCCAGCTTTGGAATGGATCCCCAGCAGTCTTTGTTCTGAGGTGGGTTATGGCAGGTCAGAGCCTAGGGCTGAGTAATTCCTTACCTGAGGATTTGGCATAGACTGTCTGCTGGTCTCTGCTTTGGGCAACACAAGACATGTAAAGCTTCTGATCTTCAATCTTTTCCACTTGGACATCCAGGACAGCCAGTGAGCCCACAGGGATCAAGCTGGGAGAAGAGTCAGTTTAGCCCATCCTTCAACTTCACCCTCATTGTGACCCTCATCTTATTTTTACCCCACCTGGCCTCAGGGACTCATACATTCCCAAAGTGGGATGGCTGAGGTTGCACTCTGGCCAGGGACTCAAGGACTGCTTGGGAGTAGGCCAAGGCAGGAGAGTGACAGTTTGGGATCCCACATTCCAACTGCCCAGGATAGCTCCAGGAATCCATACTTACTTTTTGAACCTGATGTTTAGGCTTAGTGTGAACAGCCCCTCTCCAGCCAGGTAGGCAGTTTTAGAAAAGGTCTCATCTATAATGGCTGCCAGAGATCCTCCATGGGCAAACCTAGGGATTGGGTGGGGAGCAAGTGTAAGAATGGGCAGACCACCTCACCACACCTTCTAGCCTACCTGAAAACTTTTTTTTTTTTGGTTATGAGGTTTGAACTCAGGGCCTGTGTGTTATCCTTGAGCTTTTCTGCTCAAGGCAGACTTATAGCCTCTGGAGAGCAAGACAATCCATCGAGTCACAGTGAAAGATGAACAAAAGAAGTTTATTTACACCAGAAAAGGGTCTTGAGACTACCTTGTCCTGGGCTAGATACCCAGAACCAAGAGCAGCCTCAACCATCAAACCTCCAAGCCTCCAATAGGCAGCCCTGACCCCCCCGACCATTATTCGTCGGTCTGCAAACCCCAATTAGTTGGCCTGCAAACCTCCAAATCTCTGTAGCTCCAAAGCTCCAAAGCTCCAAAGGGGAAGGCTTTTCCCTTTCTTCCCTTCCTCCTCCACTGAAGGCCTCTCCACTCTCCACAGGCCACAGGCCTGCCCTGATCTGCTCTGGGAGGCGCCTCTCCATAGGCCTCTCTAGAGGGAGATCCCAAATGACCTCTGAAGGAGGCTCCAAATGGCCCCTCGATGAGGCCCCAAATGGCTTCCTTGAGAAGCCCCAAATGGCCTCTGGAGGCTTGCCCTGTCCTTCACAGGCCTGCCCTGCTCTGCTCCGAAGGCTTTTCCCTCCTGCCGTCTCTCCCTCCACTCGTACTACTCTCTTCCAAGCTTTCCCCTCCTCCCTCTGGGCTAACAGATTTCCCTCCAATGGTTTTCCAACTGCCATTCAGTGCCTCCCCCAAGCTGTCCATGGTCCAATCACTTCCTGACAGCTAGCCATGTGGGGCTCAACGCCCCACCCCTCCAGTAGTACACCCCACCCCTTTCAGCGGTTGTGCTATCTTGCTATACTAGCTCACAGTTTCATGACAGGTAGATGTGAGAAATAACATATATCATATATGCCAGCAAGGCAGACTCCTGAGCAGTATTGTTTGGAAAAGGTAAAAGCCTGCTCCAGCAGGCTGCAAACATGCTGCAAACATTTGCTTTACTTATTGGATATGAAAACCTTCATTTCCATGCAAGCTGGCCTTCATAACAAAATCACATCATTTTAGTTAACTGGAGAAAATTCAGAGGCCCCCAACTTTAGAATGCAAATAGCAAAATAGGTTTAAGTTTCTGATATTTGAGAGTACAATTGTAGCCAGGCATTGGTGGCTCATACTTGTAATCCTCACTACTTAGGAAGCTGAGATCTGAAGATCGTAGTTTGAAGCCAGCTGGGACAGGAAAGTGGTGTGAGACTTTTTTTTTTTTTTGGTCTGTCATGGGGCCTGAACTGTGGGCTTGGGCACTGTCCCTCAGCTCTTCAGCTCAAGGCTAGCACACTATCATTTGAGCCACAGTGCCACTTCTGGCTTTTTCTGCTTATGTGGTGCTGAGGAATCGACCCAGGGCCTCATACATGAGAGGCAAGCACTCTACCACTGAGCCACCTTTCCCGTCCCAGTGGTGAGATTCTTATCTCCCGGTAATCACCAGAATGCTGGAAGTAGAGCTGTGTTGCTGAAGTGGTAGAGCACTAGCCTTGAATAAATACGTTCAGGCCCCAAGTTCAAGTCTCAGGATTGGTGCATGCACTTGTGTGTGCGTGCATGTGGACACACACACACACACACACAACCAGAAAGTGCAATTGCAATTCTCCATGGACCTAGCTGTTCATGCTGTAGAACAAAGGTTGTTTTCCAGATTCTGCCATCAGTGAACTTAGCAGGCCCTCACGTTCCCTTTCGTCTAATGGAAAGAGCTGGGGGCCATGGCACCACATCAGCGGGTTGGTTTCCTTGTTTCACTGCTAACAACCTGTTTGCTTATTTATTTATGTATTTATTTATTTATTTTGGTCGGTCGTGGGGCTTGAACTCTGGGCCTGGGCGCTGTCCCTCAGCTCTTCAGCTCAAGGCGAGCGCTCTACCACTTGAGCTACAGCACCACTTCCGGTTTTCTGGTGGTTTATTGGAGATAGGAGTCTCACGGTCTCTCCTGCCCGGGCTGGCTTTGAACCGCGATCCTCAGATCTCAGCCTCCTGAGTAGCTAGGATTACAGGCGTGAGCCACCAGCGCCCGGCTAACCTGTTTGCTTTTGAGCAAGTTATTAAACTTTTCTGAGCCTTAATTATTCCATTATACACTGTGAATAAAAACTTCCCATCTCACTGGATTCAATGAACAAATGTTTGTAAAACCTTATGCATATTTCCAGGTATTTACCTCCTCATCTCCTAAAGTGCTTAGAAAAGGGAAAAGACGTTGATGTGAACAACAACAACAAAACCAAACCACCGAGATCTGTTCTTCCTTCTTTATCTTGCTGTCCAGAAAGGGATCTGTTAGTAACTACTGATTTTGCAGAGTGGCTTTTGACCAATGAGTTAGTTGTTCCTATTGCCTGGGGGGACCAATGAATATTAATCTCTTGTCTGGATCCTTCTCAATCTGCTGGCCAGCCTGTGTTGGATGGTCTGTTTCGCTTCCTTAGCACACATCAGACATCCATCTGCCTCTTGGAGTTTTCTTCTGCAGAAAGAAAGGGATGGTGGCCCAGGAAAGGCTCTATTCAGTGGTTTGGAGAACAGTGTTTCAGTGAAGGACACCTGTGGGATGGCTAAGACTCTGAGGGCTGCAGTCTGTGCCCACAGCCTATGGAGCTGACATACTTAGCACTCTGGATACTCTTTAACCCTGTAAAGCTCCTTTCAGAATTCTTAGGACTATAAAGCTTATGCTACACTTTTGGTCCCTCTTTCCCTTGCAAGAACTCTGCCCTCAACAACTTTCTCCTTTGGTGACTAGAGTAAGAATAGGAATGGAAGAGAAGGTAGAGAACCATAGACTTGAAGGTCCTGTGGCCTTAGCCAAGAGGCCCAGGGACATCCTGATTTACGTTCAGTATGACTTTCTTCCTAGGTCTAGTATATGTTTGGCAGTGGTAGAGTACAGTAGAAGGAGAGTTGGCATCCCAATTCCTGGATTAGAGTTCTGGATCTGACTTTGATTGGCTGTGCTACTTCAGACAAGTTAATGTCTCTGCACTTCAGGGTAATACAAGAGTTTGGATATACATGTATGATAACTATATTGCGATTTTTGGCTCATGAGAGCACACACTATGTTCATTATATAGTCTATTATGGCAGGCAGGTATTATTGTCCTAGAATTCAAGTAAGACAGATAAAAAACCAGAGGCGATACTGCTTGTTTGCAACTTCAGAGCAGGAATGGAGGTCAGGCTCTTGCTTCCAGATATTACCCCCTCCCAGGTAATCACATCCTGCTCAAAATGGCATCTTGGAGCCTTTCTTTCTCTTTTTTTTTTCTTTTGGTGGTACTGGAGTTTGAATTCAGTAATTTGCACCTGCTGGCAGGAGATCTACTGCTTGGGTCATGCCTCCATTTCTTTTCTTTTTTTTGGAAGCCATGGAACTTGAACTCAGGGCCTGGCACTGAGCTCAAAGCTAGTACTCTACCACTTTGAGCCACAGCTCCATTTCCAGTTTCCTGGTGGTTAATTGGAGATAAGAGTCTCATGGACTTTCCTGCCCAGGCTGGCTTTGACCCTCAGATCTCAGCTTCCTGAGTAGTTAGGATTATAGGCGTGAGCCACCGGCACCTGGCTTCATTGGTTATTTTCAGGAGAGGGTCTTGCTCCCTGCCTGTACCACACTAAGCCTATTTTAGACTTCCTGTCTTTAATGGGATGTCAATCATGCCACCACATGCAGCTTCCTGACATTGAGATGTGAATCTCACAGACTTTTTCTGTTCCAGCTGGCCTGGAACAGTGATTGTCCCATTCTCAGTGTCCTGATCACTAGGATTATAGGTGTGAGCCACCAGCACCAGGCTTTTTCTTGCTAGAAAATCCCGAGACCTCAGTAAGGGGGCTTTCCCTTACCTGAACAACACAGACTGCACTAGATAGCCCCGCATGTCCTCCCAGGCTGCCCATTGTGAGACTGAAGCCCAGTTTCTCACATCCCCATTTTGGCTCCTTGAAGAGAGGTGCAGACCCACTCTGTTGAGCCAGAAAGGAGGAGCCCACCCTGGCCGTGCTCTTACCCTGGAGGCCCCTCCAAGTAGGGGCCTGGTTGGAAAAGACAGACTGACTTCTTCTTGGATGGTTGGAAAAAGATAACATACTCGTAGCCTTGTCCTTCTGCCTGGATGCACCTGGTGAAGATGCGCCCGTCACTTTTGTCTGGGGAGAGATGGACAGTGTCCCAATCGGAGAAAACAGATGGTTGAAGGTGTAGCATTCATCAGGATGCAGCACTGTAAGTTGAGCCCTCTACCAGCTGACCTGTCTAGACTAGATCAAGGCTTCACCCTCAGGGAGCCTTCAATCTTGGAAAAGAGACACAGTCCCTGTCTTTAGAGAGAATATGTCCATGGAGACAAACAGTTCCCTGGGTGAGGGTGGAGACAGGATCAGAGTCCAGGTAACACTTGAAAAGGCTGTCAGCACCGCTAACTTAAAAAAAAATGATTACTGGGACTGGGAAGGTGGCTCAGTGGTAGAGTGCTTGCCTTGCATGCATGAGGCCCTGGGTTTGATTCCTCAGCACCACATAAACAGAAAAAGCTGGAAGTGACACTGTAGCTCAAGTGGTAGAGTGCTAGCCTTAAGCTGAAGAACTGAGGGACAGCGCCCAGGTACAGAGTTCAGGCCCCACGACCAACAAACAACAACGACAACAACAACTAATAATAATAAATAAAGCTCAAAAATAAATAAGTAAATAAATAAATAAATAAAACCAGCATAAGGATTGTTTAAAAATGATTATTCATGTAACTTGCATATCGTTAAAAATAGCATTATTAGGTTGAGGGTGTGACTGGAGTGGTAGAATGCTTGTCTAGCAAATGGAAGCCCCAGAGTTCAAACTCTAGTAAAACATACCCATACCCACATGCCCCTCCACCCCACCTCCCACACAGAGTAAATAAGTAAATAAATAGAGTGAGTCTACCAAAGTTGCTCTGAACTTTCCCTCTAATGCAACTAACTAACTGTATCCCTTCTTTATTATTTTATTATTTTTCTTTTTTTCTCTCGGTGGCACTAGGGTTTGAACATAGGCTCTTGTGCTCCCTAGGCACGTGCGCTATCACATTCCCAGCCCTATTTAGCTTTAGTTGCTTTTAAGGTAGAGTCTTGTGTTTTTGCCCAGGACTGGCTTCAGACCACAATCCTTCTACTTATGCCTCTCCAATAGCTGGGATTGTAGATGCACACCATTACGCATGACTTGCTGGTTGAGATGAGGGTCTTGCTAAAGTTTTTGCTCAGACTAGCTTTGAATCATGATTCTCCTGATCTCTGCTTTTCCAAAGTAGATGGGATTACAGGTATGAACCATCATCCTATGCTCTCAATTTGTGCGTGTGTGTGTGTGCCATGTGGCTTGAATTCAGGGCCTGAGCTTTTTTGCTCAAGTCTTTGAGCCATAGCTCCATTTTTAGTTTTTAGGTGGTTAATTGGAGAGTCTCACAGATTCTCCTGCCCTGACTTTGAACTGTGATCTCAGCCTCCTGAGTAGGTAGGATTACAGGCATGAGCCACCAATACCTGGCTTCAAATTCTTAAATTATTTTGTGCCGACTACTCTCATGCACACACACACACACACACACACACACACACACACGCATGCATAAGCCCATGAAGAAAGACGAAGGTGGTAGTACACTACAATGGTTGTCTAAAATGCCACTCTGAGCCTAGCTAAGCTGAGGCCTGAGGGCAAGGGGGGCTGGGGAGGAGAGCACTGTGAGCAAAGACCTGCCAGTGAGAAGTGAGGAAGGGCACATACCGAGCAGACAGCTCTCCAGTGGGGACATACAATCGGCTGGGAGCAAAGACATCACCGGGAAGTGTTCCATTCAGAGGGAAGGAAGGGGGTGAGAGACCTGAGCGGACACCCTTCCCACCCACAGCTGGGGAGCGTTCAGACCCAGGAAGAGTTTCTAGGTTGAGAACCGGAAAGGGCTTTGTAAGTCTTCCAGATTTTTTTTTTAACACAGGGATGGAGCTAGGTGAAGTGACCCACAGGTCCCACTCAGGGTCTCATCAGTGTGGGTTAGGATGTGTGTGGGTCTGAGAGGCCCAGGGCCTGTCTTACCTGAGGTAACTCCCAACTCGAATGGCAGTTTGAGCCCTTGAATGTGTTCTCTGTTAGACTTGAAGGAGGGCATTTTTACCCAACTGCCCGATTTGGTCTTCTCCAGAAACTCTTGGTATAGGCTCAACATTTCTGGACCCCAGCTGCCATTGGGAAGGGCATAATCCTTCAAGTCTGTCTTCTCTAGACAGAATCTTGAGACCTGGGTAGGAAAAATCAAGATGACAGATGGTGTCCT
This sequence comes from Dipodomys ordii, assembly GCF_000151885.1. Lineage (NCBI taxonomy): Eukaryota > Metazoa > Chordata > Mammalia > Rodentia > Heteromyidae > Dipodomys > Dipodomys ordii. The sequence goes on from NW_012267242.1 coordinate 12,586,886, forward strand.
GGAGGTTAGGGATTGCTGCTTGGGCTGTGGGACCTCCAGATAGAGGAAGAAAAACTGCTCATCTGACTGGGCTGGGAATTCACTCACCAGGGAGTCTGTTGGGGATCCAGATGCTGAGGCCATGTTGAGTCTAGGCAAGAGATGGGGTATCTTGGAAAGAGTTCTTTGGTGGCCAAGTCTTGCTGCCACTTGGAAGCCTCTTCTTATCATGGCTGAGGGCCAGCAGCAGGCTCCTGGCCTTGCTTGTATCAGAGGTGCAGCTGATTCTTGAGAAGCGGTTGATAAGGTAAGCGCTGTGAAATACTCTGGGCAGAGGGTGCAGCCACCTCCCACCAACCACTCCTCGGTGTTGCAAGCTTTGTTCTGGCACACAGAGCTCATTACAGAGGGTGACTGTGTGGGGGTGGGTTTGGCCAGACAAGGCCCCCAGTTGCTTGAGGCCTTCATCTGCTTCCAGAGCCCAACCCAGTGCTTGGGGGAGGGACAGATATTGCTTAAGCATGGGTGGGAAGGAGGACTGGCTTGAATTCCAAAAGAAAATTTTGTTTAAGGAATAAAACGTGCATAAACAAGTAATAGGAGGGTACATGGAGCCTTAGAAAGATGCCCTGGGTATCTGGGAAGGAACTAATAAAAATTTCCAGAAAGAAAAGTGGTTGTCTACCTCTTGATTGGTGGATGTCAGTGGAGTGTTTGTGACATGTGCTCTGCAGCAAGACTGAAAGCTCTGGCATGATTCGGGGACTCAGAAAAACAACTCTCAGCCCCTAGACACCCCTTTTCTTATGTGTCAGACAAGGGTTACCACAGGGAAGCCTTCATCTTCACCTCTGGCCAGGGACTGGAGTTGAGGGTATGTGTGGAGAGATTGAGGGGAAGGATGGAGGGGGAGGAGGTAGGAAGAGCCACATGGGAAAAGCAAGTTAGCAAGAAACTCATGCTTTGAGAGAGGGAGTGAGGTGGGGCATTCTGTAGAGGCTTTGTATATCTGTGTATTGGGGGAGATGCTTGAGTGCTCAGCCAATATCTACAAAGTTGTGGATGCTTTTTGGTAGCATTGTTTCTTAGCTGAAACCTGTCAGTTTTAAATTAAAGGGCCAGAGCCCTTCCCTCTCTTTTGCTGTCCCTCCTCTCTCTCTTTCAGTATTGGGGATTGAACTCAGGGCCTCACACATGCTAGGTGTGTGCTTTACCATTTTGAGCTCTATCTTCAACCTCCCTCCTTCCCCACTTGGACAGCATTTCACTAAATAGGTGCTAGGATTATAGGTATATGTCATCATGCCTGGCCAAAGGTGCTAGGATTATGGGTATATGCCATCATGCCTGGCCAAAGGTCTTAGTTTTAGTTTACTAAAATAAAATAAACATGCTCTAAAGATAGGAACAAGCCAGGTGTTGGTGGTTCACGCCTTAATCCTAGCTACTCAGGAGGCTGAGATCTGAGGATCATGGTTCAAAGCCAGCCTGGGCAGGAAAGTTTGTGAGACTCTTAACTCCAATAAACCACTCAGAAAACTGGAAGTGGTCCTGTGGTTTAATTGGTAGAGTGCTAGCCTTGAGCTGAAGAGCTGAGGGACAGTGCCCAGGCCCAGAGTTCAAGTCCCAGGGCCCACAAAAAAAAAAAAGATGGGACCTATACAAAGATGGAATTATGATGATGATGTTGATAGTGATGATTATGATCTCTTGGCAGGTTCTGAAAGGTTAAACTTTAAAATATAAAGTTAAAACATTTGTCATGTTATGGAATCAGATCCATTTTGACAGCCACACAATAAGCGAATCTCTGAGACAGGTTTTACAAAAGAGATTATTTGCAATGCAGTTGAACATGGAGGGGGAACACCCAAGTCTCAAATATGCCAATCTGAGGATGGCATTTGGAGTATTTAGGTTGTGGAGACAGGCGATTGGGAATGATCTGGGGTCTGTGCACACAGTTAAACCTCATGGCAATTCATGTGATATGTGATCTTGAAGTCAGCCTTCTGATTTCAAAAGGTCACCCATCAGACACCTATGCAAGTACAAGTGAATAATTGGTAGTTTTTGATAAAAAAAACCCACCTCAAATCCTTTTATGTTCCTGAAAAGCAATTTAGGCAATGATAATCATTATAACCTATATGTTAAAGTATTATGTACAGTATAGTTAGTGTGAGTGTAATATATAGCTCAGTGTATAACCTGCAGAATTAATGATTTTGTTTTCATTTTCATTTGGGTGTGTGAGTGGTTACTCAGGTTTAAACTCAGAGACTTGAGCTTAGTTAGGTGAATATTCTACCACTTGAACTAGGACTCTATCCTACAATTAGTGATTTATTTATTTATTTTTGTCGGTGTGGGGCCTGAACTCTGGCCCTGGGCGCTGTCCCTCAGCTCTTCAGCTCAAGGCTAGCACTCTACCACTTGAGCCACAGCGCCACTTACAGCTTTTTTCTTTTTTTGCTTATGTGGTGCTGAGGAATTGAACCCAGGGCCTCATGCATGCAAGGCAAGCGCTCTACCACTGAGCCACCTTCCCAGCCCCAATTAGTGATTTTTTTAAAGCCAACTGAAAGGAAGTAGTCAAGAGAGGTAGAGCATTTCTCTCAAAGTCAGAGAAGTAAAAAGTACAGAAGAAACCTGGCATTTGTGGCTCATGCCTATAATACTCAGGAGGCTGAGATCTAAGAATTGCAGTTGGAAGTCAGTCTAGGCAGGAAAATTCATGAGACTCTTATCTCCAATTAACCACCAAAACTCTGGAAGTAGAGCTGTGGTTTCAGTGTAGAGCACTAGCACTGAGTAAAAATCTCAGGGACAGTGTCCAGGTCCTGTGTTTAAGCCCCAGGACCAGTGCACGCATGCACACACATGTTGTGAATAGTGTAAATAAAACTAGGCTAACTGTGCTTGTTGGGGTGAGTTAACTGAGGATGTCAAAGGATGGCCTAGGAGTTCAGGCAATGTATGGTGTGGCTAGAGTCCCACAACTGCGATTACAAACTCTTCTTTTGATAAATGCCAAGCAGATAGCTAGGGCCTGTGGCTTGGTTTTAATCACCCTCTGGGTTTGACTGCTCTAGAAAACTACAATATATACCTTTAAGGAAGGTTTGTATTTCCCAGGAGCTGGAGGAACCAGATTTTTCCCCTCTAAACTCTCTCAGGCACCAAGTCTTAACTAAAAGATAATTTATTAATTGATAACAATGAAAAGCAGGGAGTTTTGTACAAAGCAGAACGTCAGAGCTCTCCAAAGAGGAGAGGAAAGACTCATGTCTCAGCAGCAGCTGGCTGGGCTGCTGCCCTGCCTGTGTTTGCTCAGGCCTCTTCTGGTGCTGGGCTTCCCTTCATTTTCTTTGATTTAAAAGGTGAAATTTGAGGAAGAGACAGGGGAGAAAAGAAGCATGTGAGAAGGATGAAGAGGTAAGGGAAGCGGGAACAAGGGGGCGCTCTTCAGGTGTCTGTGCCACTGGGAATTGATCCCAAGATGCTCAAGGAGGAGGAGGAAATGATTATCCTTCCCACAAAGAACCAGCCACAAACCTGGGTGAGGACAGTGTTGCCTCATTGTCCAAGAGCCACGAAGGGAGCTGGTTTTTACCAGGCCCAGTCAGCTCTAAGTCTTGTATTGCTAGACCAGGGCAATAACACTCTCTTCCTTCACAGTTTTTGGTGATATCCACTTTCAGGTATCTACATAATTATGCTTATGTGACTTTTGATCTCAGTCTTGCCATGTAATATAGATAACATTCCTGTTTTGAGGATACAAATTTTATTCTCCTTGAGTTGATAATTACCAACGCTTGGTGGGTGGTGTGGTCCCCGAGAATTAGGGAAACAAGGAATGAAGGAGTGGTTGAGGTGACCAACCTTTATTTCCCAGCTCAGAGGGAAGAGCATCTGGGTGGGAGAAGGTAAAATCAATGAGGATCTGATGATATCTATGTAATGGAGGATGGACTTAGTAGAATAAAGGATATGATAAATTGGAGGATATTAGAAAGATAGCTGGGAGAAGACAAGAGGAGCCTGGTACCAGTGGCTAATGCCACACACACACACACACACACACACACACACACACACACACACACACACACACACTCACACCATTGTCTAGAGCTATCTTGGAAGAGAATGACAAAGATTTTGGAGAAATGGCTCCCTTTCCAACTCTTTGTTTTGATTCATCATTCATCTTTTTTTTTTTTTCCCTGAAAAATGGAGCTCTTTGTAGATGAGGTCAGCTGTTTAGGGATATGGAGAAGTGCTTTGCTAATACCTTTAACATTTCATTAATCCTACTGATAAAAACCCTGAGTTTTGGCTGGAATGCTCCTCCATCCTTAAGAAGTTAGCCATGTGTTCATATTGATCTGGAAAGGGCTTCCAGGGCCACCCAAGCTGAAGTAGACTTGGTGATATTTCTAGAAATACTGATTTTCATGTTTCTTCTTAGTGATGAAAATAGATCTAAACAACAACAAAAAATGTCTTTTGGATTTGTTGGATGTTCAGCAAAGCAGATAAGCTGGGAAGACGAAGAAATACTCCATAGTCAGCCTTTTGAGAAAGAGAACTCCAAAACATACAGAAAGGTAATTGAATTTAGAGCTGGGACAAAGAACTGATATACTAAATCTACTGAGGTTTGGTCAATTTTGTGGCTTCAGTTCAAGCCAGAGAAGTCACGCATGCAGTGGTGTGCTGGGGCCAGTTCCTATTTCACCAAAGCTGGATCATGTACATTCCTCTTCAACTTGAAATCAGCCATAATGACAATATTTGCATCACAGAAATGGAAAAATGTTACAAATCACCACAACCACCATTTATCTCCAACTCCAAAGTAGATTTTTTTAAAACATGTCCCAGCAGACCACACAGCTGGGTCTTCTGCCAGGCTCCGAATGTGCTTCTACATTCCAATATTTTAGAAAGAGAAGTTCCTAAACCCAATATTCACTTATGGGTCCCAAACTAGGAATAAAACAGGCAGAGCAACAGAGTGAATAAAAATCTACTATTACTGACTTCCCCTGCCCTTTCTGCCCCAGATGCTTCTCCAGAGACTTTAGGTTGGAAGGGAGATTTTCTTTCCTCTGAGCATTTTCTTAATTTTCTCTAGAGAAGGGGGAAATCATAGGGATAAACTTGAGTCTGGATTTACAAGAGAGGAATTTCCCCAGATGTGTAATTTTGCCAGGTTCCTCTTTCCTTGAAGAGTATGTCTTTTCTAGTCAGACTGACTCAGGTGAAGCTCCATTGAACTGCCAGATCCCAGACTGAGTCCTGGCAGGCCTCAAAGAGCCATTGGTCTAAGTCTTACATTGTAGAGAGAAGGAAGCTCAAGTTTATTGAGGTTAAATGACTTTTCTATCCACATATAGAGCTTCATGGATTGTATTTCCAGAATATATCACAATCTGCTCAATTTCTATCATCCACATAAAATCCCAAGGAAAGATTCCACTATCATGTTCCTCTTTGGGAGTGACTAAGGTTAGCGGCATGTGTGTCTTAATGCCAGTGGCTTTCAAAGATCGTGAGAATTAAGGAAAAGCGGAAAGGGTTGCCTGCCATTGCTGCACAGTTCTGTTAATCAGAAGACTGGGAGAAGGGAAAGTAGACAGACAAAATAATGACTAAAATCCATAACTGTATCTTAACAAGTCCAGTGATGAATAGGAAAACAAGCCTTCATGATGGGAGGGGGTAGCCAAGGAGGCATGCCTCCAGTGTAAAGATTATGTTTTGGGAACAGAGGGGATGGAATGGAGACAAAGGAAGAGAAAGAGGTTGAAGCTTATTTAAAAATACTGCAGATCAGAATTATCCAACCATAGAGTTCTTCAGCAGCTTGCTGATGTTGAAGATGTGGAAACAGTCTCCTCCATATTTTAGATTTGGGTGGTGTGGGTATTATTCCTGACTCATGTTCCCAGTACTTATCCTATTGTTCTATTCATCTTTACCTGTAGTGATGGCCTCATTTTGGTTTATTATTTTTATTTTTTTCCCTCTGTGTTTTTCTTTTTCTTATTTTATTTTTGAAGACTAGCAGAACACTTTAGAGGAAATGAATAGAGCATTTATTTTTATGTGTATTTCTTGTCGGATACTATACAATTACATACATCTAGCTATAGCTACAGCTCTATAATGTTCACTTCTAGTAGTGTGTACTTCCATTTACTTATGGCTGGTATTAATTTTTGGGGAAGGAAAGAGATGGAGAAAATGGAGTTCAGCTCAAGGCTAGAGTTCTACTGCTTGAGCCACTACACCACTTCCGGTTTTCTGGTGGTTTATTGGAGATAAGAGTCTCATAGACTTTCCTGCCTGGGCTGGCTCTGAACTACGATCCTCAGATCTCAGCCTCCTGAGTAGCTAGGATTACAGGAGTGACCCACGGGTGCCTGGCTCCCAGGCTTTCTTGAACTTGTCATCTTCCTGCTTCAGCTTCTTGAGTAGTTGGGATTACATATATATACCACTGCTATTGATTCTATGCTATTATTTCAGAGGATATTTTTTCTGATCATAGATACTAATTATATACTACTATCAAAGTGGATTTGAGGTAGCTTTTGTGTGTGTGTGTGTGTGTGTGTGTGTGTGTGTGTGTGTGTGTGTGTGTGTACCACTCCTGGGTTTTTAACTCAGGGCCTGGGTGCTGACACTGAGCTGTTAAACTCAAAGCTAGTGCTCTACCACTTGAGCCATAGCTCCACTTCAGGTTTTTGGTGTTGGTTGGAAACAAGAACTTCACCTTCTTTCATGCTTGAGCTGACTTAGAACTGTAATTCTCAGATCTCAGCTTCCTGAGTAGCTAGGATTACAGGCATGAGGTATCTTTTTTATTTTTACATAAAATAGAAAAATTTCAAAATTCAGTATTGAAAACTGGCCACATTTTACTTGATAAAAGAAAACATTCAAGCTGGGCATGGTGTGTGTACCTGTAATCTCTACTGCTGGGAAGGTTGAGGCAGGATTGTGAATTTGTTTGGTGCCAATCTATGCAACAAATGCAAAATCCTATCTTAATAAAGAAAAGGAATGTCCATACTGCCTACCTGCTGTCTTTAGGATGTCTGTTTACTGATTCTGCTACACTTTTACACACTTCTATGTCCTAGTATGTGATCACAGGATGATAGTAAATCCCTGAGTTGGAAGTTTGGGATCTAGAGTCAGGGGGACCCAGACACACATTTCAGGTTTGCTTTAACTTCCTCATCTACATGGGGATAAGACTACCCAATTTATAGGGCTGGCTGTGTGATCTGGGGAAATTTGCTTCAACATCACAGAGCTTGCACAATTTACAGATGTAAATTGAAGCTATTGATGGTCTTGAGATGGACCAGGACAACCCGATGCTCTCAACTAATATTAAGGCGAGGGGTGGTAGTGCTGGTGGTGTAGTGTTATTAAATAAAGAAAACGTTAAAGAAAAATGTTAATTTCAGGTTGATTCTTTTTTTTTTTTTGGTTGGTCATGGGGCTTGAACTCTGGGCTTTGGCGCTATCCCTGTGCTCTTCAGCTCAAGGCGAGCGCTCTACCACTTGAGCCACAGTGTCACTTCTGGTTTCCTAGTGGTTTTATTGGAGATAAGAGTCTCACCTACTTTTCTGCCCGGGCTGGCTTTGAACCGTGATCCTCAGATCTCAGCCTCCTGAGTAGCTAGGATTACAGGCGTGAACCACTAGCGAACCACTAGCGCCCGGCTCGGCTCCCGGTTGATTCTTTATTGCGAGCACTCCTTAATCCTCTTTTAAATGACTGAAGCTGTCTTATGTGGCATCATTTTAGCTGCTTTTGACACCTATCAGGCCCCCCCCCCCTCATGTTTGTCTGCAGCAGCAGTGCCCAGAAGCAGAGCCAGGCAACATCCCCAGCATAGCCAAGAGGAGCAGCTACAAGGGAAGGAACAGAGACTGCAAAGAGGTGAGACTATAAAGGACTACAGAAGTGCTGAAAGAGTTAGAGACAGCAGGGAACTCGAAGGCAAAGGCCTGTGAAGAGCCATGGCTGTGGCAGAGCTGCAAGCCCAAATGCTGGAGAGTTCCAAGGAAGCCAGCAAGAGTTAGCAGCTTGGGCTGCCAAGTAGCTGTAACACTAATAGTGAAAGGTTCTGACATCTTAAGCTGTGAGCTGTAACATTAGTAGCTGGGCACTTACAGTCAGCAGCGGCCACAATAAAAAGCAGGAGATTCTGACACTCTAAGCTTGGAATTGCTGACAGTAAAGGAATTGCACTTTGCCTATTTGTGATTTCCATCCAGATAGAGCAAAAGAACACCCAGCCAATTGGTAACAATATCTAGAAAGGAGGTAACACAAATACTGTGTTCACACCAGGCCTATCAAATTGTAACTTTAAGTAATTAGCTACCATGCTTTTCACAGTTACTTGTACTGCAAAAGGTTTGGCCCATTTAGACAAGTGTTCTGGGTCAATGCAGGTTCACCATGTCTGGATACAGTCTCTTCCCAACAGTTTCTATACCTTCTTTAACACTGTCTCTGCCTTGGCCAACAAAACACAAACAGGTGAGTAGAGCAGAGCTGTGAATTAAATCTATTTCACAGGTGCTCATAAAAACGAGTCTTTAAGGTCAGTGTTAGTCACTGACACTTGGCAGCTGGCACACTTCATTTCCAGCTCTCTTCTCCTCTCTCCTTCTGCATGTGGCCAGATTGCCTTGTAGTAGGACATGAGCAAAGGTGGGAAATAGCTTACCAGAGTCCAGAAACTGCCACACCTCAAGACTGGGCATGCGTCCTCGCAGAAGCAAGAAGGGCCTGTCATTTTAATCAGTGTCACCATAACTACATTATATGTATTACGGCCTGTTTATCCATTGTTTATTGATAGATATTTAGAATATTTTTCCTCCCTTTCCAATTTGCATTGATTTTGTTTCTTTTTCTCATTTGATCTCTGTTTAGGACTTCTAGAACTATACTAAAAATAGCAGTAGTATCAGGCATCAATTGCTCACACTTGTAATCCTAGCTACTAAGCAGGTTGAGATCTGGGGATTATGGTTCAAAGATAGCCTGGCAGGAAAGTCCATGAGACTTTTTTTTTTTTTGGTCGGTCGTGGGGCTTGAACTCTGGGCTTTGTGTGCTGTCCCTGCACTCTTCAGCTCAAGGCAAGCGCTCTACCACTTGAGCCACAGCGCCACTTCCGGTTTTATGGTGGTTTATTGGAGATAAGAGTCTCACGGTCTCTCCTGCCCAGGCTGGCTTTGAACCTTGATCCTCAGATCTCAGCCTCCTTGGAGTAGCTAGGATTACAGGTGTGAGCCGCAGGTGCCTGGCTTCCACGAGACTCTGATCTCTAATAACCACCAAAAAGCCAGAAGTGAGCTGTGGCTTAAGTGGTAGAGTACAAAAGCTCAGGGACAGCATCTAGGCCCTGAGTTCAAGCACTCCTCCTCCAAAAATTTTTTAAAAAAGAGTTTTCAATTCAACACGTCAATTTATATGCACAATGCATATAAATTTCTCCTCCCTCTCCCTTCTATCCTATCCCCCTCTTCCTTGATTCCTCGTTCCAGTCTCATGTACGTACTTTGAGTATTATCACTATATTGGCCCACCATTACTTTTTGTACTTGTCTGTACCCCTTCCTTTGCCCTTCACTCCGAGACAAGACATATTTTAGCTTCTTCTTCTTCTTCTTTTTTTTTGTTCCGGTTGTGGGGCCTGAACTCTGGGCCTGGGTGCTGTCCTTCAGCTCTTCAGCTCAAGGCTAGCGCTCTACCACTTGAGCCACAGCGCCACTTCTGGCTTTTTTCCTTTTGCTTATGCGGTGCTGAGGAATCGAACCCAGGGCCTCATGCATGCAAAGTAAGCACTCTACCACTGAGCCACCTTCCCAGCCCCCTTTAGCTTCTTGATATTCATTTTGTTGAACCAATCTATTAATTGTTCAGAAGTTAGTCAGCTTGACTCTGTGTGTGTGTGTGTGTGTGTGTGTGTGTGTGTGTAGGTATTTTCATTATGAGTTTATATTTTAGGTCTAACTTCATGTAGTTTTATTTTGTTCTATTTTTTTTTTTTTTGGGTCCAGTCGTGGGGCCTGAACTCTGGGCCTGGGCGCTGTCCCTCAGCTCTTCAGCTCAAGGCTAGCGCGCTACCATTTGAGCCACAGCGTCACTTCCGGCTTTTTTCTTTTTGCCTATGTGGTACTGAGGAATCGAACCCAGGGCCTCAGGCATGCAAGGCAAGTGCTCTACCACTGAGCCACCTTCCCAGCCCCTATTTTGTTCTATTTGTATTATGTTGAATTGTCTTTTTCTTTTGAGGCTGGGTTTCAATACATATCTTAGGCTGCCCTTGAATGATCAATTTTCCTACCTCAGCCTCTGCAGTGCTGGTATTACAGGTATGACCCACCATGCTTGCTTGCTTCCTTGAGTTTCATATACTGAAACACTTCTACATTGGTAGGATAAAAATCCCTTGGTCATAATATGTAGGGTTTTTGTTTTTGTTCTTTTGGTGCTGGTCCTGGGGCTTGAACTTAGAGCCTGGGCACTGTCCCTGAGCTCCTTTCACTCAAGGCTAGCACTCTACCATTTGAACTATATCTCCATTTCTGGCTTTTTTTTGGTGGGGGGGGGTAGTTAACTGGAAATAAGTTTCACAGACTTTACTGCATAAGTTGGCTTCAAACCATGATCCTCAGATCTCAGTCTCTTGAGTAGCCAGGATTATAGATGTGAACCATTAGCACCCAGTTTAGATGTAGTTTTTTTTTTTAATGTATTCTTGGATTTGGTTTGCTAGCAGCTTGTTGAGGATTTTGGCATCTGTACTTATAAGATATATTGGTCTATAGGTTTTTTCCCCCCTTGAGCTTTCTTTGTCTGAATATTCTCTAATTTTAAATCTGTAATTAAGCTTTTAATTAAGACGAGGAATAAAGCAAACCAATTCTATAACTCCAAATTTACCACAGTGCCAGACCCAGAATATGATCAGGACAAATTTAAGCCTTGATATATTTAAATCATGACTTATTTCCAGTAACTGAAATGTAAGAGATTGCGCTATATTCACCATAGAGAATGTCATAGATTTGGTATTAAAAAGTGTATGTTTAAGCTGGGTACTGTAATCCAAGCTATTCAGGGGGCTAAGATCTGAGGATTGTAGTTCAAAGCCAGCCTGGGTAGGAAGGTCTGTGAGACTCTTATTTCCAATTAAACAGAAAAAAGCCAGAAGTGGAGCTATAGCTCAAGGGGTAGAATACTAGCTTTGAGCACAAAAGCTCAAGCAAGGACATGCCCAGGCCTTGAGTTTAAGCCCTAGGTCTGGCCCCAACACAAACATGGGGGACATGAGTTTCCTTAATACAGAATACACAAAGGTTTCATTGAGTTTCCTTCCTTCCTTCCTTTCTTTCTTTCTTCCTTTCTTTTTCCTTCCTTCCTTCCTTCCTTCCTTCTCTTTCTTATTTTCCTTCTTTCTCTCTTTCTTTTTCCAGTCAGTTGTAAGATTTGAATTCAGGGCCTGGGTTTTGTCCCTGAGCTCTTAGGCTCAAGACTAGCACTCTACCACTTTGAGCAACAGCTCTACTTCTGGTTTTTTAGGGGCTAATTGGAGATAAGAGTCTCATGAGTACTTTTCTGCCTGGGCTGGCTTTGAACTGCAATCCTCAGACCTCAGCCTCCTGATTAGCTAGGATTACAGGTGTGAGCCACCAGTGCCCAGCTTGACTTTCTTAAGTGTTTTGATTCACTTTCTCATTTGGGAAAAATAGTGTTTTTAAATTTTCTGATATCTATACACAATGTTTTTATTGGGCCTCTTAGACTTTATTTTGGTTTGTTTTTGTTGTTGTTGTTAGTTGTGGGGCTTGAACTCTGGGTTTGGGCGCCGTCCCTCATCTCTTCAGCTTAAGGCTAGCACTCTGTCACTTGAGCCACAGTGCCACTTCCGGTTTTCTGAGTTGTTTATTGGAGATAAGAGTCTCACGGACTTTCCTGCCTGAGCTGGCTTTGAACTGCAATCCTCAGATCTCAGCCTCCTGATTAGCTAGGATTACAGGTGTGTACTGGTACCTGGCTTTAGACATTTTATTAACATGGCAGTAAAAGCAAAATATCATAATAAATTATGATTTTTTTTGTGGTGGTATGGGGTTTGAACTCAGGGCCTCTCACTTGCTAGGCTGCTGTTCTACCACTTGAGGTACCCCTCAAGCCTTGCCTTTTACTGGTTATTTTAGAGCTGGAATCTAGCCAACTTTTCTGCTTGGGCTGGACTTGAGCCACATTCTTCCATATCTCAGTGTTCTGAGTAGCTAGGGTTATTAGGTGTGAGTCACTGGGGCCAACTTTTATGCTTATATTGATAGTTCAAAGATTTTTATTGGCTTACATCAGTTATATGGAAGAGGGGGAGATTTCATTGCTACATGTCTATATATGTTAAAGTTGTATTCCAATCAATTTCACCTACTCTTATACCCTGCACCCTTCATTTTAAGAAATAATGTCTCCAATAGGTTTCCTCATTTTTCGTTCCTTTTTTTTTCTTTTTGTTGGTTGTGGGGCTTGAACTCGGGGTGTGGGCACTGTCCTTGAGCTTTTTTGGTCAAGGATAGCCCTCTACCACTTTGAGCCACAGTGCCACTTCTGGTTTTCTCAGGGTTAATTGGAGATAAGAGTCTTTCTTTCAGACTTTCCTGCCTAGCTGGCTTTGAACTGGGATGCTCACTCAGATCTCAGTCTCCTGACTAGCCAGGCTTACAGGGCCCAACTCATTCAGTTTTCATAGTTGGAAATAGTCTTATTTTGATAGAATTGCCTTCTTTATTGTCACAACCCCCTTCTGCAAGGCCTCACCCTCCATAAAATCTATTTTTCTTTCCTTCTCTCCTACTATTGATCATCAGTTTTTGTTGAGTCTGTGTTTTCATATATACAACACCTTAGTTAAATACATTAGTATCAATCCTTAATCTTCATTCAAAATGTTGTTTTTCCATACAGTATAGAGGGAAAAACAAATAATAAGGACTATTAAGTCACACGGCAAGCCAGTGATCAAGGGAGCTGAGAATAACCTGACTGCACATCTCTCCTTTCTGACTCTCCAGTTCCTTTAGCCATTGCTATGATTTGGATATGAAATGTGACACCAAAAAGGCTCATATGTTGAAAGCTTGGTCCTCTGCTGGCAGATTTGCTGTCTGAGAGGTAGTATGCAGGCTCTGACCTAACCAATGGATTCAAAATTGGAGGGCATTATTGGGAGGTCATGGAAACTTTTGGAGGTAGAGCTCCAATAAGAGGAAATTGGACACTGGCAGCGGGGTGGGTGGTGGTGGTGGTGGGGGTTTGTTGGTAGCTATTATTTTTCCTGACCACTTTGCTCTCTTTGATTCTTGTATGCTATGAAGTGAGTAGCCTTGCTCCACCACATGATCTCTGCTATGATGTTTGACATCATCACAGTACAATAGAATCAGGTGCCCATGGCCTGAAACCTTCAAAACCGTGAGCCAAAATAAATCTATGTTCCTAAATTTTGTTTATTGCATTATTGCAGCAATGGAAAACTAACAGTGCCATCCTACACTTGTCAAAATACAATCTGATGACGACAAAAATATCAGGGCAGGGTGATGCCTACTAATAGTCTGCTTCAAAGCAGAGAAACCACTTTTCTTCATTGGTTATAAGGTGTGAATGGCGACTGAGTTTTTCCCTTGGTTGATCTTGTGAATGATCTCACTCATATGTTTCCATGTATCCTGGACCTAATTAAACCAGTGTTTAAAACTAAAACTGAGAGGGTGGGTAGAAAAAAAGAAAAAAAAAAGGGAGGATTCAAAGAGAGATATGAAGATACTAGGAATAAGAAAAACTGGTCTTTTGGCATTCTTTCAGTTGTTTTATTTTTGCCTTGGGCAGAAGTCTGGTGTTTTCTAGCAGTTGTGCAAGGCTGTTGAAAAGAACCAAATGATAAGAGAACAAATGACAAAAGAACCTTCACTCTCTAGAACCTTCTACCCTCTACTAGATGAATGAAACTAAAAAGCAGTGGTGCCTAGTTCCTTTGGCTTTACATTTTTTTTGGGGGGGGGGGTCCGGTCGTGGGGCCTGAACTCTGGGCCTGGGCGCTGTCCCTCAGTTCTTCAGCTCAAGGTTAGCGCTCTACCCCTTGAGCTTCAGCGCCACTTGCAGCTTTTTTCTTTTTGCTTATGTAGTGCTGAGGAATCGAACCCAGGGCCTCAGGCATGCAATAAAAGCACTCTACCACTGAGCCACCTTCCCAGCTCTACATATTTTTATATTACTAGTTCCCATAAAAAGCAAGTGTGAGATAGTTATCTTAACAGTCCACTGTCTTTGATGCTTCAGGATTGGTGGAAAGGAAGACTGGAATAAATGGTGGTTACCAGACATGGGAGCTGCAAACTCAAGTGTTCCAGCTCTACTGGAGTTTTCAGGGAGGATCTGCTAGCTTTATCCTCATGGGGTGCTTCCTTCCATCTGGGGAGGCCTTTCCTGAAGCTTTGGACCTACAGGTGGTTACCTGAGATACTCCCACAACCTGACTTGGCCATGTTAGTTAGGGTCAGTTAGCTTTGGTGGTAGAGCACTCTAGCTGACCTTTTGGCCACGGGAGAATGACTTGATAGGGTACTACATGGCTAACCCTACGTTCCTGGGCTGAATGATCAGAAACTGCTAATATTTAACCACTGTGACTTTTTATTTTTTTAAATTTTATTTTATTGTAAAGATGCTGTATAGAGGGGTTACAGTTACACTGTGACTTTTAAAAAAAAGGCCCTTTTATATCATTTTGGTTTAAACTTTCAAAAAGGGCGAAGAAGATACAGAAGCCCAAATGATGTATTGCTTGCATTAGGAAACAATTTTTTTTCCAGACCATTAACCTCTCAATTTATTTTTTTGTCTTATCCAAGGTTCTTTTATGAGTTGACTTTTGTCTCCTTAAAAGGCATGTTCTAATTTCTAGTATGTCATAATGGATCTTATTTGGAAACAAAGCAACAGAGTTAAAATGAGGTTGCTCAGAAGAGATCTACTATGACTGGTGCCTTCATGAAAAGAGGACAGATGTGTATAAAAAGATGATATGGAGACATAGAGGATTGGGCTGTATCTATAAGCCAAACATTGCCTGAAGCTTCCTTTGGGCATGCTAGGAGAGAATCAGTTCTTACCCGACTCCCTTTAGAAGGTGCCAAGTCTTGTTAATCCCTTAATTTTGGATGTCTGTCCTCCAGAATTGTTAAGATGGTACCTTTTTGTTGGTTTAAGCCACTCAGTTTTTAGTACATTGTTACAGCCTTAGGAAACTAATAGTCTCTCTTAAGTAGGGCAAACTATACTGTTGGCAAGAAACAAAAAGCAAAGACGTTAAAAATGGTACAGTGGGGCTGGGAAGGTGGCTCAGTGGTAGAGCGCTTGCCTCACATGCATGAGGCCCTGGGTTTGATTCCTCAGCACCACATAAGAAGAAAAAGCCAGATGTGGCACTGTGGCTCAAGTGGTAGAGTGCTAGCCTTGAGCTGAAGAGCTGAGGGACAGCACCCAGGCCCAGAGTTCAGCCCCCACAACCAATCAAAAAAAAAAAAAAAGGTACAGTGGTTTAATGCCTAGGACCCTAGATCATAGATTTGTGGTATCTTTTCCATTGGGACTTTTTCTCTTTCCTACTCTGGCCCAACAGATTTGTTTGCTCAGCTATAACAAAGGTAGCTTTGTAAGTCACAATTTGTGCACATAAGAACACATATACACTCCTCATACAATTCAACATATTTATTCCTACATTGGTTGCCAAGTCTTCTGTAGGCAGCTGTTAATTTCTACCCCACTTGAAGGAATCTGTTCAAATGATAGAAAAACCATCATTTTATCCTAGAGAGATACAAAGATCTGCTGATACTCTCCTGGAAGTGCTTCTTGTTAAAAAGTTTAAAAGGTGGGAGAGTCTGGATTTATTATCAGAATTATGTTCCGAAGGATCAGTGTTCACAGGCTCCACTGAGGGATTCTGTAGTGCGTGAGCAGAGCAGGGGCGGGGACAGCTGCTGCTTCTAGAGGAGGAAGAGCCTCATGCAGAACCGTGTGCAATTCTCTGACAGCTCTTTTATGTTAAACGTTTTTTAGGATCCAGCTTTATAAATAAGCCTAAATGAACAAAAGAACAGATTATAAATTAGCTGACTTCAATCTAATGAGATTAAACTCACTAGAACGATATATACAAAGGGAGGCATGCAGATTCATATAGGTACCTTCAGTCTGTCTGGCTATTCTTATTTTTCAGTCAAATCAAGAATCAACTTTTGACTGTTACAATATTATCTTCTCCTAGCAAAACAGTCCTTTACTACTTGGCCATTTCATGGTTCATTACCACTTCCATTAAGAGACAGTCAGGGGAATGGAAAGAAGTAAATTTGCATTTGAGCCAGCCATCTGGTACCTTTAGGATATGGAAAGGTTTAGTAAAACAAGAGTTATAAGCTATAGCCTAGGATGGAGTTATAATTTGACTACAGATTCAAGCTATTTATGATCTCTCTCTGCTCCTTTTATCCATCATTCCTGCAAGTAGCTGATATGTAGGGAAAATACATTTCTAACACAAGATATGAAATTCATTAGCCATAAAGGGAAAAATCGAATGAATGCAACTACACTTACATTAAAAGTTTTTGAGTACAAAAGGATACCTTAGAGCAAATTAAAAACAAAAGAACTCATATACTGGAAGGAGAAATGCACAGTTTACAATCCAACAAAAGTTTAATATAATAATATAAGGAGCTCTTATAAATTGGTAAATTTTTATTTTATTTATTTTTGTCATTTATGGGGCTTGAACTCAGGGCTTGGGTGCTATCGCTGAGCTCTTTTGCTCAAGGCTAAGGCTAGCACTCTACCACTGAACCATGCCACTTCTGGTTTTCTGGTGATTAACTGGATATAAGGGTCTCACAGACTATCCTGCCTGGTCTGGCTTTGAAACTTGATCCTCAGATCTCAGCCTCCTGAGTTGCTAGGATGACAGATGTGAGCCACTGGCACCTGGCTGGATAAAAATTTTTAAAAAGAAAAAGAAGTGAACAGGGGCTGGGAAGGTGGCTCAGTGGTTGAGTGGTTGCCTTGCATGCATGAGGCCCTGGGTTCGATTCCTCAGTACCACATAAGCAGAAAAAGCTGGAAGTGGCACTGTGGCTCAAATGGTAGAGTGCTAGCCTTGAGCTGAAGGACAGCGCCCAGGCCCAAAGTTCAAGCCCCACGACTGACACAAAAAAAAAAAAAAGAAAGAAAGAAAGAAAGAAAAGAAAAAAGAAAGAAAGAAAAAGAAGCAAGCAGGGAAGGGATGGGAAGGGGAACAAAGGAGGAGGCTACAATGCTTGATAAGAAATGTACTCATTATCTTGCCCATGTAATTTTGTAACCCCTCTGTACAGTATTTTCACAATGATAAATAAATAAATAAAAAGAAGCAAGCAAACAGGAATTTCACAGAATGGGAAACAAATATGATTAGTAATATACACCTATGCTACATATGGGTATGGAATCAGGGAAATGCAAATAAGAATGACAAATAGCATATTTTAAGCATTTGGCTGACAAAACTCAATCTGACTTAACTATTACGAAAGCAATCAGGGATCAAAAGGGTCCCTAGTTACTGGTGGGAGCGCAGTTTGGCACAGCTTGGGAAACAATTTGGCATTACTCTATTAAGCTGAACACTTATATCCCCTATTACCAGAAACCCTATTCCCAAGTGTAAGCCAAACTTTTGCCTGTATATATTACCAGGAGATATGAACAAGAATGCTCATAGCAGCACCAGTCACAACAGTCAAAAACACAGCATTGGAAGAGTTAAATTCATTATGGAATATTCGGTCACATAGTTGCAAAAATGAGCAAATAATACAACATGGTTAACAACATGGATGAACCTCAGTAGAGTACAGCTAAGTTAACAAGACAAAACAACTCCAAAACTGGAATAGCGTACACCTCACAATCTCTTCTCTAAAAAGTTATAAAACAAGTAAGTAATATAACCTTTAGATATATATTATTCTTGATAAAGTATTTAAAAATAGAAAGTCAAAAAGAATGGAAAGCACAAAATCTGTTCAGTGACGTCGAAGCAGAAGAAAAATACAGGGATAGCAATTACATAGGGATAAAATATTGTGCAAGTCTTGTTCCTATTTGATGATAAGTACCAGAATTTTTTATTATTAAAATTTAAAAATAAGTATATAAGTAAACAAATAAAATATGGCTATGCATGTACCAGTGAGAACTGTGTATCCTAACTCAAGGATTATGATTAATCAAAACATGTGCATCTAACAGGTCCATTAAAAACTGGGTACAGCAGGGCACTGGTGGCTCATGCCTATAATCCTAGCTACTCAAGAGACTGAGATCTGAGGATTGCACTTCGAAGCTAGCCCAGGCAGAAAAGTCTGTGAGAGACTTAAGTCCAATAAAGTACTCAGAAAAAGCCAGAGAGGCACTGTGGCCCAAGCAGAAGAGTGCTTGTCTTGAGTAAAAAGAAGCTCCGGGACAAAACCCAGGCCCTGAGTTCAAGTCCCAGAACCAGAAAAACAAACAAACAAAAAAGCCCTGGGCATTAGACTGCCTCCTAGGTCACTAATCCTCAGGTGTTTAAATTATGGAGCATTTGCAGAAAACAAAAACAACCACCACAAAAAACTGGGCATTGGTGGCTCACATCTATAATCCTACCTATTCATGAGACTGATATCCATGCCAGTCTGGAATTAAAACCCCAGCACACACACAAAACAAACCAACCAACCTACCAAAGCACAGAGAGGGCACTAGAATAAAAAAGTAAAAAATGAAAACTACTGGTTATCTATTTCCACATATGAAGCTAGGAAGGTAAGGCCTCCTTACTTCATTGACTTGCAAAGGCCCCGATTTTCTGCATTATTCAAGGAAGCAGTCCTGTATGAGACTGACAAATTGCTACAGAGATCACAGAAGGAAAGGTTCTGCAACTCTTTTAAGACACTGGTAATGTACTCTGATTTCCCTCTTCATTATGAATAATTTTTCACTTTTATGCTTAATTTGAAATCCTTTTTCTTAAGTTGGGCTTTTTATAAGCTTTGGGCCACATAAAAATCTATCTTTTTGGTGTTCGCAGCTGCCACCGCGCCAGCGCGGCCTCTGTTTCGCTGAGCTCCAGCCGAAGGAGAAGGGGAGATTGAGGCCGCTCTGCCATGGCTCTCACCAAGCAGACCGCCCGCAAGCCCACGGGGGCAAGGCGCCCAGGAAGCAGCTGGAGACCAAGGCCGCATGCAAGAGGGTGCCCTCCACCGGAGGGGTGAAGATACTGCACCGCTGCAGGCCTGGTGCTGTGGCGCTCGGTGAAATGAGACGCTACCAGAAGTGCACAGAACTTCTGATTCGCAAGCTCCCTTCCCAGCGTTTGGTGCGAGACATTGCTCAGGACTTCAAAACAGATCTGTGCTTCCAGAGCGCAGCTGTCGGTGCTTTGCAGGAGGCGAGTGAGGCCTATCTCGTTGGCCTTTCTGAAGATACCAATCTGTGTGCTATCCATGCCAAACGTGTGACAATTATACCAAAAGATATCCAGCTAGCACGCCGCATACGTGGAGATCGTGCTTAAGAATCCACTAAAATGGGAGGCATTTCATTCTCAAAATCCGCCCCACCCCCTTTTCTTGTTATCAGTGGTTCTGAATGTTAGATTTTTTTCCCATGGGGTCAAAAGGTACCTAAGTATATGACTGCCAGTGGAAAAATAGGGGACAGAAATCAGGTATTGGCAGTTTTTCCATTTCCATTTGTGTGTGAATTTTTAATATAACTGTGGGGATATAAAGCATTAATGCAAGTCAAAATGTTTCAGCAGTTCAACTTTATAACAACTATAAATCTGTTAAATTTTTCTGGACAATGCCAGCATTTGGATTTTTTAAAAAATACGTAAATTTCTTATTGATGGCAACTAAATGGTGTTTGTAGCATTTTTGTCATACGGTAGATTCCATCCGTTCACTCCACTTTTCTGAGTTGTCCTACATGCAAGTTCATGTTTTTAATGTTGTCTGTCTTCTGTGTTGTTCCTGTAAGTTTGCTATTAAAATACATTAAACTAAAAAGAAAAATCTATCTTTTTTTCTTGGTAATCCATTCATATGGTTTTCATTCTTTTCTTATGTCTGTCTGCCTTTATTTCCCTTTCTTTATCCCCCTATTCTCCCTCTCTCTCTCTCCCTCCTTTTTTTGTTGGTACTGGGTTTTGAACTCAGGCAGGGCTTTGAGTGTGCTAGAATAGATATTCTAGTGCTTAAACTATGCCTCCAACCCACGCATAAACACTTTCAAAATGTATAAAAAGGCATATAGTAAATCTTCCAGTCTTCTTCAAGAGTCAAGTAATGTGTAGCACTTTTATGAGGTAGTCTATATGCATACAATCATAGGCATATATTTCCCTTCCCATTTATTATTTATTTTGAAATAATTTCAAGCTTACAGACAAATCATGAGACTAGTCCAAGGATACATTTTCCTTTAAATGACTGGAGAGTAATTTGTTAAAATGTGTATAAGAGTGATAACATAAAGCCAGGCACTGGTGGTCACACCTCTGATCTTAGCTGTGATCTCAGGAAACAGATTTGAGGATCATGGTTTGAAGTCAGCCCAGTTAGGAAAGTATATGAGACTTTAACACCAAAAAGCTAAAAGTACAACAGTGGCTCAAAGAGTAGAGCACGAGCCTTGTGAGAAAAAACTAAGACATAGTGCCCAGAACCTGAGTTCAAGTTCCAGTATCTGTATACACTTAAAAAAGTGGCAATAGCCGGGTGCCAGTGGCTCACACCTGTAATCCTAGCTACTCAGGAGGCTGAGATCTGAGGATTGTGGTTCAAAGCCAGTCTAGGCAGAGAAGGCTGTGAAACTATTTTCTCCAATAAACCACCAGAAAACCAGAAGTGGAGCTGTGGCTCTAGTGGTAGAGTGTTCACCTTGAGCTGAAGAGCTGAGGGACAGCGTCAGGCCCAGAATTCAAGCCCTATGACTGACCAAAAACAACAACAAAAAAAAGTGGCAACATATAAAGATATTTGTTATAAAACTATAAAACAAAGAATGGGAAAACATGAATACCCAATGTCTCTAACTCCTATGTAACACTAGACTTACTCTTTTCTTTCTTCCTATACCTGTCACAGTTAACAGTATGAACATGGTTCCTGATACTGCTGCCACTTTCCTTACCTGGGACCTCTGTGTAGATACCTTCCTCAATCCACTCGGGCTCTGATATTGTGCTGGGCTGTTTTAGCTACCTTTCCCTAGAGATGTTCCCTCATCCTTTTTTTTTTTTTTTTTTTT
>NW_012267242.1:12609611-12716924 GCF_000151885.1 Dipodomys ordii
CCAACCAAAAAGAAAAAAAAAAAGAAATCTATCCTGTTACCTTTCTCTCAGCTTCACTATTCTCAGGCAAACATCCCGGATCTTTTTCATTCTCCCTATTTTATTCTTCTAGGACTCTGATTACAGGATATTAGAACTTTTTATTTGTCCTTTATAGTTAAAGCTGTCTAAAAAATATTTTCCACTGGGTCATCGGTGGCTCTGGCCTATAATCCTAGCTATTCAGGAGTCTGAGATCTGAGAATCATGGTTTGAAGCCAGCCTCGGCAGGAAAGTATAATCCATGACATGCTTATTTCCAAATAGCCACTAAAAAGCTGTAAGTGGAGCTATAGCTCAAGTGGTAGAGCTCTAGCCTTGAGCAAAAAATCTAAAGGTCAGCACTCAGGCACTGAGTTTAAGTGTTAAAGCCCTAGGACCAGTACACATACACAAATTGGTTTCATATTTTATCTCCCTACCCTACCCTTCCCTTCCTCTCCCCTCCCTCCCTCTCAAGCTTTCTTCTTCTTTCTTCTAAGCCTAGATCTGAAAACACTTATAAGGCTTATCTAACATATTAAATTGCTAACTCTAAATATCTTAGCTGTCACCTCTAAGAAAAGTATTATCTCTTAATTTTTCCCCCCTGAACTTCAAAAAGGTTATACAATGGGGTTACAATTTAAAGTGTTCATTTATGTATCCAGTGCTTCTTGATCAGTCACATCTTCCATTATTCTCCCCTATCCCATCTGTTCCCACCCCTGGACTCATTTCACATTTCCCTTTTCCTTTTTCACATATGGACATTGGGTGTTCTAGCTATATTTGTCTCTTATTAATGGATGAGGAAAGTGAGGCCCAGAGAGCCTATATAACTTACCAAAGCTACATGTCTCGATGAAAGTTCTACTTCCCATTTGAGCTTGTTATAGCTGACAAATAGCTGAAGTGGCCATGTTAGTGTGCATGTAGGATATATTTCACTATCACTTTCAAACGGTGGAATTGGTGAAGGATTTAGTGTTATCATTATCACTGCTATGAAGGATATGGATCTGTGAAAGCTCTTGAATAAATTTTAATGGAAGGAGGAATCACCTTGTGAAGAGAAATGATTTTAGATTTCACTGGGTTGTGAAAAATTTTAAATCATGTAAAACATCTATGAATTTTTAGTGAAAAAAAATACAGGATAGGATTTAACTGTGCATTTTAGAAGAATAAGCTTCTAGAAAATGGAACCAATTGGTGCAAGATTGTTGAAGTGATCTGAGCTTCTGAAAAGTAAAAACAGTAAAAAGCAACCTAAACTCTAAAAAAGCAAACAAAACAGAAGCCTAAGAATTACCATTTTCCCTTTTCATTTAAAGAACACTAGTGAATGTAGTTTTAAGTTTTGTTTTAAGCTGAACATGGTGGTGCCTGTAAACCCAGAACTAGAGAGGCTGTGTGGCAGGAGGATTGTGAATTCAAGTCCAGCCTGGGCCATATAGTGAGACCTTGACTCAAAAAACAAAAAACAAATAGGAAAAAAAAACCCCAACAAATCACAACCCAGAATAAAGTGTTGCTTAAAATGCCTGTACTAGACTAATACTTAGAGAGTATTTCCTGTGTTTTCTATCTATAAAAATTCACATTTACATCTCTTGCTTTCACAGCTTTTTGGGCAGTACTGAAACCTTTCTATACAGATTGCCCACAAGGTGGAGTAATTGTAACAGGCAAATGGAAAAGTCATTCTCACAGCTTCTGAGTTTCTAAAGATTCAGAGGAAAGGTTTTAGGCTTCATCTGCACAGCTTTATCAAGGCAGTTTCTGCAGGTCTACATTTCTGTTCATTTTTAGTTGCATTTAATAGCCCTCTAATATTTTCTCTACTGTCACCACATGGTGATGGGGCAGAGATGAGAGTAAGTAATATAGCTACTAGTTAAGGAAAACTGCAGATTAACCACCACTATCCTCAGCTAGGGAGAGGCAAAGCAGAATCCTGCCTTATAGGTCTCAAAGGAAGCTGTTCTTAAAGGACCTTATTTAAAACTTACAGTTTTTAGGGCTGCAAGAAAATCAGTCTGAAATGCTTTAAGCCACCAAGATTGAGGCAATTTGTTAAGGTAGCCCTAGGAATGAATGCACTATTGGGGTATAAAAAATTTAGAGGAGGGGCTGGGAAGGTGGCTCAGTGGTAGAGCGCTTGCCTTGCATGCATGAGGCCCTGGGTTCGATTCCTCAGCACCACATAAGCAAACAGAAAAAAGCCAGAAGTGGCGCTGTGGCTCAAGTGGTAGAGCGCTAGCCTTGAGCTGAAGAGCTGAGGGACAGCGCCCAGGCCCAGAGTTCAGGCCCCACGACCAGCCCCCCCCTCCCCCCCAAAAAAATTTAAAGGCACTTCATGAAAAAACAGTCTTTTTACCTATTCCTGACATTTTTGTTTTTTTGGTTTTAAACAGCTACATTTTCATGTTTACAAATTCTATTGGATTCTATAACAAATCTGCTCAATAATCTTTATAGTTTCCTTTTGCTTTTCCTTTTTTGTGACTTTAATTCTTTACACATCTCACATTTTGTTCTTCTATATTATGTATTTGATTATCATGTCATGAATATCTTAAATCTCTAAGAGTCTAAATTTGTTATTTACTGTTCCTGCTGACAATTACTTTTGATAATTTGCTTACATATTTGGGGCAGGAAATGCTACTTATTTTGAAGGAAGAGGAATATCTTTTAGAATTTGTCATGTTGCATCAAGAAGTCCAATTGTGGCCTGGCACTAGTGGCTCACGCCTGTAATCCTAGCTACTCAGGAGGCTGAGATCTGAGGTTCAAAGCCAGCCTGGGCAGGAAAGCCCGCGAGACTCATCTCCAATAAACCACCAGAAAACTGGAAGTGGCGCTGTGGCTCAAGTGGTAGAACACTTGCCTTGAGCTGAATTTCTCAGGGACAGCGCCCAGGCCCAGAGTTCAAGCACCATGATTGACCAAAAAAAAAAGTCCAGTCAAGTTTGTGAAGTGATTTGTCATGAATGGGTTATGGGCATGCTGAGACACAACCTCTCAGCAGGTTAATCACCTCTAGTTATGAGCTTTGCCTCTCTTTATATACTAGGGATAAGAAAATAAGTCAAGTGATTGAAGGGCTGGAAATGATTTGAGATGGTTAAGGAATGGTTTTGCTTCTTAAAAGCAAGAAGGTACCTAATGTTCAATTAACACTGGAAGTTATCTTCAATTAACAATAAAAATGTTAACCTTAGGTTGTTATCTTTAGTATCCAAAGGCCTATTAAGTGCTCAATTAAGTTTATTATTCATATTAATGTTTTGAACTGAAATGACTTTATACAAAAAGATAAGGTCTGATAAATACTATTATTCAATGTTTTATTCTATTTTTTATTTTATTTTTCAGTATTAAGGTTATGATCTCACATTTTCTAGACTGGTGCTCTACCACCTGACCTATGCCCACAACCCTGCTTTTTGTTGGTTATTTTGGAGGTGGAGCCTTGAAGACTTTTCTGCCTCAAACCATAACTCTTCTGGTTTCAGCCTTCTGAGTAGCTGTAGTTATAGGCTTGAGTCACTGGTACCCAGCCTGGGGGTGGGGAAAAGGCTCTTTATATAATCCAGGCTGGCCTTGAACTCTTGATCCTCCTGCCTCAGCCTTATGAGTGCTGAGAGTGTAGATATGTACTACCATGCATGGTTTAGAGACATCTTTCAAGCTAATTTGCAATCCCAACACTTTATTTCAGCTGGCAAAAATGTAGAGCTGCTATGGAAAACAATAGAGGGTTTCCTCAACAAATTAAAATAGAACTACCATATCATCAGCAATAGCACTTTTAATATTTATACAAAATAATTGAAATCAGAATCTTTTTGTTTTCTGTCAGTCGTGAGGCTTGAACTCTGGGCCTGGATGCTGTCCCTGCACTCTTTAGCTTAAGGCTAGTGGTCTACCATTAGTCCCAGTGCCACTTCTGGTTTTCTGGTGGCTAATTGGAGATAAGAGTCTCATGGACTTTCCTGCCTGGCCTGGCTTTGAACTGTGATCCTCAGATCTCAGCCTCCTGGGTAGCTAGGATTACAGGCGTGAGCTACCTGGCTTGAAATCAGAATCTTGACAGGATAATAGCATACTAATATTAACTAATGCATTATTTTCAATAGCCAAGATGTAGAAACACTACAAAATTCCCAGTAACAGACAAATGGCTATTTCCCACTCAGAAAGTGTGGAAGAGTATTTCTAAACTCCCTGACTTGTGACTGTTCCTTGTTTCTAGGTCTTCAGAGTAGTTCAGTCCTAATTAATTGGCCTCCTTTCAAGGTGACTCCTATCATTGAGGATTAGAAATTTCCTCAGTGTGATTCTGAATGAGAAGAGTGAGGGCAAAAGAGTGGCAATATTCTGAAGGGAGTAAGAGCATCAAGAATCAAAACAGAGGTGACAGGACAGCTAAAAACACATGGAGAAACAAGATAAGACAGAGAAAGCTAGGATACTATCCATAGCTCTAACCTGGCTTGTGAGGGGTGGATGGGGGGGGGGGAGCTGAAGCCACAAACTCAAAGTAAGCCAGACAGCTCTAGTGTTAACACACTGGCAGTCCTAGCTGCAGGAGGAACCCAAAGTTCCGTAGTAGAGTCCTAGGTCCAGTGCAGAGATATTGTGTGACAATGAGTCTCCCTGTGTGGCAGGCTAGAATTGGAGAAGGGGTCAACTATTTGGGACTGAGCTACACTGTAGACCTGAAAACAAGGAATAATCACAAGTCAGGGGTCTGGGGCTCAATTTACCTTTTATAATTGATGTTAAGATTGGCAGTCATGACAATTCCCCCAGCTCTAGCTGCACATTTACCAAGAGCAACATCAATGATGGATGCAGTGGCACCTCCGTGAAGGAATCTAGTTACACAGCAGAGGAAGGAAAATGTTTTCAGAAGTTCAGGAAGCAGAAAGCCTCTTAAGAGGCAGAAGTCACACCAGCATCTTCTTATCACTACTTAGGAGTAGCCTGCTTAATATCCCAAGTTTGGTGTATTGAATGTCAAGTAATACTCAGGCCCCAACTTTGTTCATGGCATAATGGGGCAGGCTTACATATTTGTGGTAAATTTGGAACTTAAGAGTAATAATGAATTTACGATAAATAAAAAGATCCAGTATAATTTAGAACATTCACATATGATTTTTATTAAATAAGCTACACTCATTTATTGTTTTTTGTAAAAGCTTCAGAAATGCAGATAAATTCTATGCCTCCACCAGAAAGAATGACATTGCCCCATTTGTTAGGAAATGGAAAGGCTTGGAAAAAATTATATTAAGTGAAGTAAGCCAGGCCCAAAGAAACATAAGTCCCATGTTTTCCCTTATTTGCAATATCTAGTGTATGTCTGAGTCGAGCAGAAAAGGTCAGATAAGGTGATGTTAGGGAAATGAACCCCAAGATAAGGATTCAAATGTTTTTTTTTTCTTTCATGCAATTGTTTCTAACACATTCATAAGAATATTTCTTTGTTGCTTTGTATGTCCCTCCCCCACAGTATAACCCCTGCTTTCACTGTATTTGATGTCGGTATAATTTGTGGAGGGGAAGGGGAAAAACAAATCGTTTAAATAGGGATACAGGTGGACCCATTGCAACAATGAGATGTACAAGTCGTTATGTCAAAAACGAACGTTACAACTTTGGTGGGGGGGAGGGGGGTCGGGGAGGATTGGGTGGGGGTGGTGGGGGAGGATGGGAAGGGATGGGAAGGGAAAAAAGATAAAATATTAAAAATAAAAAAGAAATGCAGATAAATAGAAGAAAAGCAATTTAAGGCTTATAACAGGTCAGTGTCAAGCTACTGTTATCATGCTCGTGGTATTCCCTCTAATTATACTCCATTACTATGTGTTCTACAATAATATATTACATATGTCCTTTAATAGCATATTGAAATTTAATAAGAATTAACAATATAATAATGTTTAGCACTGTATTATAAACATCTTTCCAAGTCAATAAGTTTATCTACATTACCATTTTAATGCCTTCTTTGTAGTCTCTGCAGTCATAAAGATGTTCGGAGATAAAGTCTTTCATATACACACTGCTAGGTTATCACTCTTACCCAGGTACTCCTTGCAGGAAAGGACCTCCTTGAAAAAGGCAAACAGTCTTTTTTTCAACATCATTACAGAAGACCACATATTCAAAGCCCATGCCATCCTCAAAGCTCCTGGTGAAGAGTTGGCTCTTTAACATATATTCTTCTTTGCTATAACTTGGGTCTGTAGGGAAATGAAGTGAGTGGGTACAGGTGGTGAAAAAAATGTATGAGAGAAATGCCATATAAGCATCTATGTTCTGCTAAAATCACATGTTGATGGATGATTGATTAAAATGTTACTTAAGTATAAAACTAAAAGCAATAAAAGGTTTCTAAGAAGTAGAATATAAGATCTAGGCCCTTGTGGAATTACTAGTCTAGGAACAGAGTAAACATAACATAGAAACTTATCAACACATGACAATCAAGAAATATATACATGCTAATAAACTGAACAAAATGGTAAGGTACAGACAGAATTTCTTCTTGGAGCAAGTGAGGCTTAAATGGATTTAAGTAAGGATTTTTCTTGACAGGTATGAGTTTTACCTGCTATCTCTCACACTTGTTAATCAGACTTTTAAAAGCAACAAAATAGCTGGGTGCCAGTGGCTCATACTTGTAATCCTAGCTACTCAGGACGTTGAGATCTGAGGATCACAGTTCAAAGCCAGCTCAGGCAAGAAAATCTGTGAGGCTCTTATCTTCAATTAACCACGAGAGAACTGGAAGTGGTGCTATGGCTCAAGTGGTAGAGTGCTCGCCTTGAGCTGAAGAGTTGAGGAATAGCGCCCAGGCCCAGAGTTCAAGCCCCATGACTGACAAAAAAAAAAAAAAAGCAACAGAATATTTCAGATATATTTTAAGTATTAGAGTACTTGCTTATTATGGTTTCTTCACCTAAAAAACTGTGTGCAAATTGGATGTCACAGGCTGAGTAAAAATGTAGATCATTTCAAAATAAAGGCAGAAAGCCACTGCTGATAAAGGATGTATTTGTCTTTTGACATCTAATTTGAAATGTATTGTTTATATCATGGCTTTTCCCCCGCCTAGTCCTGGGGTTTGAACTTGGGGCCTAGGCACTGTCCCTGAGCTTCTTTTGTCAAGGCTAGAGTTTTACCTGTTGAGCCACACGCGTGAGCCACCGGCACCCGGCTCACTTAAAGTTTTTTTAACATTTACAATTTTAATTAAAAACAATTATAATTTGTGCTGCAGGCAGTTGGACTCAGATTCACATGTAAGGCAAGTGCTCCATCATTGAGCAGGACCCTCAGCTTTTAAAACTTAAATTTTTTGAGACAGGATCTTGTACATATCTCAGGCTGGTCTTGAACTCACAATCTTCCTGCCTCAGCATCCTGAGTTCAGGGATGATAGGCATATGCCACAATATCCAGTGTTAAAAATTTTTGCTGGGTGCTGGTGGGTCACACCTGTAATCCTAGCTACTTAGGAAGCTGAGATCTGAGGACTGCCATTCAAAGCCAGCTTGGGCAGGAAAGTTCATGAGACTTTTATCCATAATTAACCACCAGAAAACTGGAAGTGGTGCTGTGGCTCAAGTGGTAGATCACTCACCTTGAGCTGAATTGCTCAGGTAGGCTGGCTTAGTGGTAGAGTGCTTGTGTGGCAGGCATGAAGCCCTGGGTTTGTTCCCTCAGTACCACATACACAGCAAAAGCTGAAGTGGTGCTGTGGCCCAAGTGGTAGAGGCCTAGCCTTGAGCAAAAGAAGCTCAGGGATAGTGTCCAGACCCTGAGTTTGAGCCCCAGGACTGGCAATAAATGATTGGCCTATAAAACCAGAGACTATAGAAACCTCTATACTGTTCTCTTTCTCTTCAGATGGAGATTGTTTTTTTCCCCAGGCTGGCCTTGAACTTGTGATCCTCCTGTGAAATAGCTTGGATTACAGGTAGAAACTACTATGTCCTCCTGTTCCTTCTCTTTTTAGGTAATAACCAGTTCTTCAATATGTTCTTAGTTTTATACTCGATATTCAAATATTATTATTAATGGGCAAATGACTGTTCCTACCTATAAATTGGGTTTGGAAGTCTTTAAGGTGTTCAGGAGGAAGTTTTCTATATGAAGACAAACGTTTCCAGGAGCCATCTTCACATTTCTTCATAAACTGGTCAAAAAGGAATCGTAGGTCCTTGCTCCAGCTGGGGTTGGGAACAGCATGGTCCTTATGAGTAACTTTCTCAGAAGAAAATGACCTCTTTAAAAAAAAAGAAAAAGAAGAAGAATATCATATTTCATGACATTTCCTCCCACTTTCTAAGATTATTTTTGTTGATTGTTTTTTTCTTCACAGAAAACTATTTTAGAATGGAAAGGACCTTTCTACCTTTGCTGCCACCATGGCAACTGTGAAAAAGCTTGTGGTGAAGGTGTGGGGTGGGGGTGGGGGCCGCAGGCGGGCGGGGAAGAAGCAGGTTCTGAAGTTCACTATGGACTGCACCCACCCTGTAGAAGATGGAATCCTGGATGCTGCCAATTTCTCCAAGAAAGAATTAAAGTGAACAGGAAAGCTGGACATCTTAGTGGAAGAATTATCACCATTGAGAGAAACAAGAGCAAGATCACTGTAAACTCTGAAATGCCTTTCTCCAAAGGTATTTGAAATATCTCACCCAAAAATATTCGAAGAATATCTGATTGGTTACACAGAGTTATGGTTTACATCCCTTCCAGATTAACCAGGACAAAGGAGGAAGATAAGGATTAAAATTCAACTATCTGAACTATATTGTATGTGTTCTTGAATAAAACTTGGGAACACTTCCAAAAATAGAATAAAATAAAATGGAAGATAATTTTAGAGATGACTTGGTCCCACCCTCTGGAAAGAAGTATATTTATGTATATATATTTATATGTAAATATCTATCTGTCTAGTTGCTGGGATGTAGCTCAGTGGTGAAGTAAAAGCTCTGTTCTCAATCTCCCACACCAAAATATGTGTATATGTTTAAATTATTGTAAACTATAGTCAACCTTCTGTGCTGTAGGATATTAGTCCCTATACCTCTTACCTAACTGTATTTTGGTTGTTTATCCAGTCTTTCTTGATTCCCACTTTTTGTCCATTTCTTTTAGTTTATAGTAATTACTTTCTCTCTGCTTCTATGATATTAACATTTTTTAGCTTCTACATTAGTAAGAACATGGTATTATTTTGCTGTGTCTCCTCTAAGGTTTTTTTTTTTTTTTGTCAGTCATGGGGTTTGAACTCTAGGCCTAAGTACTGAACCTGAGCTCTTCAGCTCAAGGCTAGCTTGCTACCACTTGAGCCACAGTGCCACTTCTGGCCTTTATTTCTGTTTATGTAGTGCTGAGGAATGGAACCCAGGGCCTCATGCATGTGAGGCAAGCGCTCTACTGCTGAGCCACCTTCCCAGCCCCTCTAATTTTTTTTATTGTAATTTTTCTTAATGTACTTGGAATCTCAATAAGAAATATATTTTGTTTTCTGCTTTCATCACTTTATCATTCAGGTTCTTAATCTTAAGTTATCATCACTGTGTGTGTGTGTGTGTGTGTGCGGATGCATGTATGTACGTGCTCCAGAACTGGGGCTTAAACTCAGGGACTGGGCATTATCCCTGGGCTTTTTGGCTCAAGGCTAGCACTCTCTCACTTGGGCCACAACTCCACTTTTGACTTTTTTGGTATTTAATTGGAGATAAGAGTCTCAGACTTTCCTGCTCAGGCTGGCTTTGATTTGAGATCCTCAGATCTCAGCCTCCTGAATAGCTAGGATCTGGAATCTGGCATCTGGCTCTTCACCATTTTTTTTAACAGCCTGTGAATCCACATACTGTAATCTACTTAAGCATTTAAGTCAGACACTGAAATTATTTTCAGCTGAGCACTGGTGGCTAATGCCTGTAATCCTAGAAATTTAGGAGGCTGAGATCTGATGATTGTGATTCAAAGCCAGCCTGGGCAGGAAAATCTGTAAGACTTATCTCTAATTAATGGCCAGAAAATTGGATGTGGAGCTGTCACTTAAAGTAGTAGAGTTCTAACCTTGAGCAGAAATGCTCAGAGACAGTGCCCAGGACCTAAGTTCAAGCCCCATGACCAGAAAAAAAATGGTTCTCAATATTGTGCTGCTGTGAATGAAAATGTTCATTGGAATATTATGAATATAGTCTTTTTTCTCTTTTGGAGCTAATATGCAACATATATATGTAAATACATGTATTTCTTTTGTCAGTCGTGGGACTTGAACTCTGGGTCTGAATGCTGTCCCTCAGCTCTTCAGTTCAAGGCTAATGCTCTACCACTTGAGCCACAATGCCACTCAGATTTTCTGAGTGGTTTATTGGAGATAAGAGTCTCATGGACTTTCCTGCCGGGGCTGGCTTTGAACTGGGATCCTCAGATCTCAGCCTCCTGGGTACCTAGGATTACAGGCATGAGCCACTGGCACCCAGCTATGCAGCTTTTAGAGTACATGAATTCTAGAAGTAACTCCAGACATAACTCATTGTAGATTAGTTTGTACTGACCAATACAAGTCAAATGAGTATAACGTGTATAGGTTTAGAATCATGAATTTGGGCTCATTTCATCCAGATTTTCTCCTAAATAGAAAATCTCAGGATCAATTGGTCCCAGCACCCTTTTATGGGCCAGTGAATACAGCTAATTAATGGCATTTAGGGATTAGAATGACTCTCTGGGATCTCCTTTTTGGTTTTAATTTTTATAATCAGGATTTAGTAAAATTCAACAGTTTTGGAAGCCTATTATATGGACTGATTCGTGTTTTTTTTTTTTTCAGTCGTGGGCTTGAACTCTGGGCCTGGGCCCTGTCTCTCAGCTCTTCAGCTCAAGGCATGCGCTCTGCCACTTGAGCCACAGCACCACTTCTGGTTTTCTGGTGGCTAATTGGAGATAAGAGTCTCACAGACTTTCCCGCCTGGACTGGCTTTGAACTGCGATCCTGAGATCTCAGCCTCCTAGTAGCTAGGATTACAGGTGTGAGCCACTGGTGCGTGGCTGTCCTGATTGTTTACCAGGGACAAGTAAGACAAAGAGAAAACATCTGGGCCCTGTCTTCAAGTACTACAAGAGAAGTCAGTATAGAGAGTGCTTTCTGAGAACACCTCAAAATGATGGTGTGATTTCTTGAGAGAAGGAGAGGGCTGTTCTCAGCAAAGGTACAAAGGATGAAACAACTGTCTGACACACTTGGGAACTCTTAGTGTTTTAGACCTAATAGATGGAAGATGCAAAGGGGAGTGCAAATTGTAGTTGGCAAAAGAGAAGAGGGATCATGCCACAGAAGCCCTAGTACAGGACTTAGATTTCATCTTCCAAAGACAAAATGAAAGGTAATTTTAGGTGCAACAAGGACAAATATACTTGTTTTTTTAAATGTATTATAAAATATTTACACATTGTATACTATATGCACATATTTAACATTATGAAAGGAGATAAACAGCATTTGCACTTGTGATTTCAAGGAATTTAAAGAATCACAAAGTTAACTGGTGTTGCAGCTCAGGGAGGTAATCTTTAGCTACTTTGGAAGGCAGAAATGGGGAAGATCAAGGTCTGAGGCCAGTTCAGTCTACCCCCTACCCCCCACCCTCCAAAAAAAAAAGAAAAACAAGTAGACTCCATGTTGGTCAATGGTTGGGTACAATGGCATGCACCTGTTATCCTGGTAATGACAGGAAGTACAAATTGAAGCCCAAGCTAGTCCTGTCTGAAAAATAACCAATCCAAAAAAAAAAAAAAAAGGCAGGGTTGGGGGCTGGTAGAATTGCTCAAATGGCATGAGGTCTTAGTAACACCCAGAACCACCACCACTACCACAAAATTGTAAAGGCGAGAATGAATGATAAAACACCTTTATTCATTAAGAAGTTTTAAGCAAGAAAATAATCAGAACATACATTACAGGGCTGGAGATGTATCTCCTCGGTAAAGGGCCTGCCTAGCAATCAAGAGGCCCTAAGTTCAAATCTCAGTACTGCCTCCCCCTCAAATAATAATAAAAAGAAAAGTTTAAGAGATAATTAGGACATTAGAACCAACGGATAAGGGTAGTTACTAAGTGGGAAGAGAAAGCTGAACAGTCAGGTGTTATCAGAGTTGTGGTTTAGAAGACAGATGGTTATAAGAAAAAGGGTTTTGCTGGTGCAAGTATGAGTAAGAATGGAATTACTAATTTTTATTTGAGGCATAGTACATTTGTTACACCAGGTGGAGATTATAATGTGGAAAAAAACAATGGAAGTTTTAGTACAAAGATATGAGAACTAAAAGATACTTGCAGTGAGTGCAATTGTAAACTTACAGTTACAGATTATGGATGCTTGAGGGATAGATGTTAGGGATAATCATTACCTTTTATTTTTCTAAAGAGGAACGTTCATGCTTGATCTTTGTAATATAAAGGTTATATGAAGGTTATAAAGGTGGAACTTGTAAGAAAAGTTACGACTTTTAAAGAGTAGTTACTAAACAGAAAGAAGCATAATTATATGGCCCGGGAAAACTCCCTGTAAGCTTAAGTTACTGAACAAAAAGAAGTGTAACTTAAATAGCCTGTAAATACTGATACTTAAATATTCTCAGCACAGATTACAGGGCATCAACATATAATTAAAGAAATTAATTCATCTTTGTTGTTGTAAGACTAACACATTTTATTTTTCCAATGAGCAAGAGGGTGGATCGTTAATAACCAATCTGCACTGATTCTGATTTAGCAGAAAGCTACAAAAGATGAATAGAGATGCCATATTTGCCTAAACTACTGAAGTCCTTAAGTTTTGCTCAACCTGTCCCCTTCATCTGTGTTTCCTTGGTAACGTAACAGTACATACAGTACACAGATATTGTAATTTTGCAGTTTGAATTTTAGCCCTATTCCCCCAAACTAGTCTGTATGCTCCATGAAAGTAAGGATTTTTTTTTTTTCTCCCCTTACTTATCCCACATCACCAGTACTCAATAATGCCTGGAATAATGCTGGAGCTAACTAAACCAGTACTACTGGACTACAATAAGGAAACAAACTAGGGATGTAAGAGCAGGCCAACATTTATTTCACACTTATGTTCCAGGCATTACCTTAAATGCGGGCATTACCTCACGGAATCTTACAGCAATCTTTAATCGGCAAGGAAACTGGCTTAGAGAGGGTATAGTTGATTACCTGATATACTCACAACCCTTCTATCTTTGATCAAGTTAGTTGTGTTCTCAGAAATAGGACAAGTCGGGGCCTATCAGGATTATAGCCTCGGAAGGCGCTCTTCTCCTGGGATCTGCAATGGTTGAGCCCCAAGGTTTGCTCTTGCACGTGTTTTCTGGGTGACCTCGCTTAACTTTTTTTGGTTGGTCATGGGGTTTGAACTCTGGGCCTGGGCGCTGTCCCTCAGCTCTTCAGCTCCAGGCGAGCGCTCTACCGCTTGAGCCACAGCACCACTCCTGGTTTTCTGGTGGTTTATTGGAGATAAGAGTCTCACGATCTTTCCTGCCCGGGCTGGCTTTGAACCGCGATCCTCAGATCTCAGCCTCCTGCGTATGCCAGGCGTGAGCCACCCGGCTCACTTTTCCTTCTTAATACTAGCAGCGGTGGTGGGTCTCCTCTAGCTGACCCAACCCAAGCATCCAGCACGCCGCGCCCGCGCACCTTCAGGGCCGCAAAGAATTCCTAAGTCCGCCGGCCCCGGCGGTCGGTCCGGGATCCCCTGGCTAGGTAATCGATGAAGAACTAAAGGGAATTATCCAGGTTGCTACCCACCGCGTGTCTCGCCTCCGCCCTGGCCCACAGCGCGCCGGAGACTCACCCACACCTCTACGCTCCCGCTCCGGAGAGTGCGCAGGTGCGTGGCGCCGCTTCTCAGCATGGCTCGGGGCGCCGACTGGCTGCAGACTTCACCTTCCCCAGAGAAAAAGCGGACTCGCTCCCAAGTGAGCCGGCTCCCAGCTAGGCTTCGTCCGGCCAGCGGCTGGCGGAGGGGCGGGGCTTGTCAGAGGGCGGGGCCTGGCTGGAGGTGGGCGGGGCCTCCTGGCGGGAAGCGCCGGGGTGGGGGGAGAGGTGAGGGGGCGTGGCAGCGAGCCTCCGCCGGCCCACTGACTAGGTGCCTCAGCGTTTTCGTTCCGGAAGACTTCCGGATTTCTGGAAGGGTCGCGTCGCCCTGCGGCTCAAGTTCGGGGAGCGAAGGCCGGACCCGCCCGCAGTTGTGGACTTAGCCCGCTCAGTCCGAGTGCGGGAGTGGCGAGTCGCTGTTCGTGGGGCTAGCCGTTATTCCTCCTGCCTGTGGGGGGCAGATTCCGCGTTCCGGTTCCTTAAGTAGTTATTTCTTCATCCGGTGCACACTCTTTAAGTCCCCGGGTTGACCGGAGCGCGGGTTAGGGGCGGTGTGAAGAACACGTCTTCCTCGTGAGGCCGTGGGCTCGCGATCCCGGGGACCGAGTTGGTGGTATTGATGTATGTATGCTCTGCAGGGTGCAGGGCGTTTGTACCGCTCAGATCCCGAGCCTGCCCGGGTTACAGTGAGGACCCTGTGCACTTGGGGCCCCGCCCAAACTCAGGAGCACGTGGCTGGTGTGTTAAAGGGTCGTCACTAGCTTTACTCTGGTTGTTCCGGGGTGCAGGCGCAGTGAGGCCCCTCAGTCCACAGTAAAAAATGTAGATTGTATTGAGCGGAAAGTACTGACGCGCTGGGGCCGCTCCAGGAGCCGGGAATGGGGGGGGGGGCTGGGTGTTGGTTTTACCCAAGAAATTCACACCTTACGTTTAAATTTCCCG
The DNA here is from genome assembly GCF_000151885.1 of Dipodomys ordii. Lineage (NCBI taxonomy): Eukaryota > Metazoa > Chordata > Mammalia > Rodentia > Heteromyidae > Dipodomys > Dipodomys ordii. Next base: position 12,624,508 of record NW_012267242.1, read on the forward strand.
CCAAGGTTTTGCTGGTTGGGGAATAGAACAAGGGGTGGAGATGCCCCAGCTTGGTTCCTGGGCGCATTATATCAGAAAATAGCAGAAGCAGAGTTACGGAAGCTAAAATAGCTAGTCAGTTACCAGGGAAGGCTTATCCACGGAAAGCACAGTTACAGTTGTATCTTAAAATCATTCATGATCCATTTCATACATTCCAAGTCAAATATTATAGTCCATCCTGACTTCCCCAAATCAAAACCTGAGCTCAAATTGCCTCCCCGCCCCCACTTAAGAACACGATGTACAAACTTCTAGTGCTCCTGGCCTCTGTTACCCCTTGGGAAGACGGAAAAGAATGTTTAACAGATTTAACCATTGCAAAAACCTCTTTCAGGTAATGTGTTCCCAGGCTAGTGGTTCACTGGAGTTGGCTTAAATAGCCCCATGGGAACCTGTTGAAATCTCAAAAATTTGTCTAGCCAGTTCTCAAGCATGGGCATTAAACTTTAAGTGATAACTGGGTGCAGTGTTATACTCCAGGAGTTCTCCACCTGCCTGGGCCACAAAGTAAATCCCTGTTAGGTAGATTTCATCCCTGCGAGCCTGAGCAGCCTGATAGACCCATTCATGCTCTTCGGTAGTAATAAAAGTGGACAAGTCATTGGAAAAGGAACCCAGATAGGTCTGCCAAAGAAAAGGGCACATGGACCTGGACCAGACCCTCGGGCCCAGCCACCTCTTGGAAGGGGAGTAAGTTGGCTGATGGTTTAGTCGGGGCCAGAGTATGGCCAGCCATGGGGGAAGGGAGGTCTACAGTAGAGGCTGGAGCAGAGGCCAGCCCAGAGATCTGTAAGTCAGGGTTAAGTCCAGGGGCTGGGGCTGGAGTTAAGGAGCTGGAGGCAGCCCTTAGGGTGGAGCTATGTGGTGGCGCATAAGGTGGTGGTCTGCTGCAGGTGGGGCCGAGTCAGGGAGGTCATCAAGGGCATCAGAAGAAGAGGGGGTAGGGAGAAGGGTTTTGGAGGGTTGTTGTCAAGTAAAATTTCAGAGGGGGAGCAGGAGAGGCAGAGGGAGGAACAGGAGTGTAAGTAGAAGAATTCTTGGACATACAGAATTTCAGCCCAGGGCTGGGAAGGTGGCTCAGTGGTAGAGTGCTTGCCTTGCATGCATGAGGCCCTGAGTTCGATTCCTTAGCACCAAAAAAGCAGAAAAAAAGCCAGAAGTAGTTCTGTGGCTCAAGTGGTAGAGCACTAGCTTTGAGCTGAAGAGCTGAGGGACAGCGCCCAGGACCAGAGTTCAGGCCCCACGACCGGACACCCCCCCAAAAACCCCCAAAATTTCAGCCCACTTTCCCATTCGCTCACAGAAACTGCAGAGGTCAGTCAATATGTTAAAACTGAAAGTCCCATTTTCAGGCCAGTGCGACCGGTTATTGAGCTGGTACATAGGCCATTCCCAGTTACAGAGGAAGATCAGTCTTCTTGGTCTAAGGTCAGGTCTAAGGCCTAGAGATTTGAGGTTAGCCAATAAGCAACCCAAAGGAGTATGTAGGTCAGGTTTGGAATTTTGGTTTCCCATGGTGCCCAGGCAGCCTGGGGTAAAACTAAGGCTGAAGAAGGTGGTTCTGTCTCAGCCCAAGCGTTACCAAGGAAGCAGAGGCAACAGAGAAGTCCACATCCCTGGTTATTCTCAGTGCGGGCGGGCTGGCGGGCTGGCAAGGGTGGGGGCAGCGGCCAGAGGGAGACTTGGGCAGGAGCTTGTGACTTTTACAGACAGATATGAGTTTCCTGAGAGCAGGCCAGGACACCATGGAGAGTAGGTGGGGACTCACCCAATCCGAATGTGGTGGGTGCTCAGAAGGCCAGGCTGAGGTCCTGGTCCGACAAGGAGGGAGAGACAGACAGACAGACCGACCGACCGACAGAGAGAGACAGAGACAGAGAGAGAGCAGAGCACGTGAACAGAGGTAGAGGTCTCAGCTGGGTTTACAAGGATGACCAATAACATCCCACGCCACCTCCGTCCATGGGATATGTATTGCATATGGGGGCAGAGGCCACGGGATCTGTCAAGTGGTTGTTTAGCCCAAAGTAAACTCGGTGGGCTTCGTGCTCCCAAGAGGCCTCAGGAAAAGGAGAGGAAAAGAGAGACCAAGAGGAGGCAGTGCCCGTGGGTCTCTCAAGGGGGAAGCGAAGCACTATGGCCTTCCTGGGTTTCTGCACCAGATATAAGGTTTTAGGAAAGAAAAGGACCACATAGAGAGCAATAAAAAGATTGACGGGAAAGTTTATTGGGGTACGTCCCCTGGCCAACTCCCAAGTTGGGATCAGAGAGGTCATGCTGAGTTTGGTTGTTGCAGTTTTTATAGGCAGGGTAAAAGCAGAACTTGTAGTAAGCAGGGACTTGTAGCACGAAGCTTGTTTTGCCTGTTTGAACATCTTTCTCAGTAGCAGCCTGTTTTTTTTTCCCCAGTGGCCTGATAATCCCCCCCTTTACTTCCTCCAGCAACCGCCTAAAATTATTCTATTGTCAAATTTCTAATCCTAAGTAACTACTTACAGACATGCTGGTAGCTCTTGCTGGGAGGAAATTCTTCACCCAGTGTTCTGATTCTGCATTCATTAACTTCCTAAATGGCTCCAATCACCAGCCTCTCAATATACCCTATTTAGTCCTGGAACAGCTCAGGCATCAAGGAGACGCCATACCATGTGTCTCCACGTTCGCGTCCTGTGGCTTGTCTTCTGTCTCGTTCTTCTCTGGTCACCATGGCGTCCCACTTCAGCTCTCCATTTGAGCTGAATTGGTGTTGCTATTGTTTTTGTTCTTTCTATCCTCTCTGGCCTATTTCCTAACTGTATTAAGTGTATCAACAGCTTCCAAGATTTGATCCTTCAAAATGTGGCTTCTCCTTTTTCCCACCTTATTGAACTTGGATCCATCCAGCACCCCTCATGTCATAGAAATGCCAGGTGCTAGGATATCAAGGGAAGAAACAACATCATCAGCCATCCCATCCACCCCACACAAATAACATCTAAGCCATTTCCTCTTGGGGTGGGTTTAGGAACAGCAGCCCTGCCAGACTGGCCCCTGTCTGATCAGATATTGGCAACTTAAAAAAATACCAATATGGTGCTGGCTTCGGCAGCACATATACTAAAATTGGAACGGTACAGAGATTAGCATGGCCTCCGCACAAGGATGATACACAAATGCGTGAAGCGTTCCATATTTTTGTGAACAAGACTTTATGTCGAAAAACAAACTTTAATTTGCAATATCTAGTATATGTCTGAGTCAAGCAGAAAAGGTCAGATAAGGTGATGTTAGGAAAATGAATCCTAAGATATGTATTTAAATGTTTTTTTTCTTTCATGCATTTGTTTCTAACGCATTTATAAGATTATTTCTTTGTTGCTTTGTATGTCCCTCCCCCACAGTATAAACCCTGCTTTCACTGTATTTGATGTTGGTATAATTTGTGGAGGGGAAGGGGAAAAACAAGTCGTTTAAATAAGGATACAGGTGGACCTATTGCAACAATGAGAAGTACAAGTTATCATGTCAAAAAAGAACTTTACAACTTTGGTGGGGGGGAAAGGATTGGGTGGGGGAGGGGGGGAGGCTGGGAAGGGATGGGAAGGATAAACAATGGAGGAAGCTACAATGCTTGATAAGAAATGTACTCACTATCTTGCCTATGTAATTGTAACCCCTCTGTACAGTATTTTCACAATAAAAAATAAAAAAAGAAAAAAAAAGAAAAATGGACTTTACTACTTTGGCCGGTGGGGGGAAGTGGGGGAAGAGGAGAGCAGTGGGGGGGGGGGGGAGATGGGAAGGGATGGGAAGAGGAAACAAAGGAGGAGGCAACAATGCTTGATAAGTAATGTACTCATTACCTTGCCCATGTAATTGTAACCCCTCTGTATGGTATTTTCACAAACACATACACACAATACCAGTATGGAGACTCCTTCTTGGAGTTCTTGCCAGACCACGTGCATTATAACATCTGGTTTCACTTGTCCCAAACTTTTGTCCGAGGCAAGAACTGGAGATGGGACATGTGCTCAGGCCCTGCCTGGTTCTGGTGTGCAAACCTGCAGCAGATAAAAATACCCTCTATCAAGTCCTTATGTCGAAAAACGAACTTTATAACTTTGGCCAGGGGTGGGGTGGGGAGATGGGAAGGAATGGGAAGGGGAAACAAAGGAGGAGGCAACAACGCTTGATAAGAAATGTACTATCATTATCTTGCCCATATAATTATAACCCCTCTGTACGTATTTGTACAAAAAAATGTCTGCTGGCTCCTATAATTGGGGAATACCTTCACAGGAAGGACAGCAGATGTGATGTTATGCACGCCCCTCCCCAGATTATAATGCCAGAAAACAACACTTGTGCTCAGGTTGTACAACTTTGTACCAGCTATGAACATCTTATATGCTAAGGGCCATGTTTCCTTACTCAATGGCTGGTTTTAACCTGTGAGAGTTACACTCTTAATTATATCCCTGCCAGTCTGCTTCATAACTCCCAATGCTGCCTAAGCCATCTAGCTGTTGTACCGCCCCACAAGGAGCTCTTCCAGTGCTGAATGAGAACTGTACATTACCTTCACTTTTTCCTTGCTTGGGATACCAGGGCTGGTTGGTGGGAGTCTATATATTTGGTATGCATAGTGGCAAAAAGCATTAACTATACCTCCTCTGCCGTTGCACTGCTATTCTTGACAATCACATTGCCTGGATTACTCTTACTCCACCACCAAGGGTGTGAGGAGATTAAAAACATGTGCTGCTGTGTCCTAACTGATGGCAGCTATGCCATCAAAGAACAACACATACATCTCAGAAAACTTGAGGAAAATATCCAACAGATTGAAGGGGAATGGGACCTATTCCAGTGGCTTACTCCCTGGCTCATGCCTGTCTTGGGTCCCTTAACTGCAATTTTTGCCTCATACTAATTGTGTCTTGCCTATTCAGGTGCATGAAGAACATCCTTATGGGAAAGATAAGACTTTTCACCAATCAGCTGGTCGATCAGATGCTCATAGGAGGGTACCCAGTCGAGTGTCCCCCGTTAACCACTTTGCCCCTTTCGCAGCAAGAAGCAGCTCCAGAAGAAATGACCTTCGCCCCTGCTCCTGACCTGGTGCCATCCTCATCCAATTATTAAACCAAAGAGTGGGGGATGTTAGCTCAGAAGCCTCCTCCCTCATGGCTTAACATGCTCTTTCCCCAGGCAACACTAGGCCCGTGTAGTTAAGGCAGCAAATGATCAGCCCCTACCGCCCTTTTCCTCAAAAAGCACCCTGTTGGGGTAAGGCAGCAAGATCCTCCAAATCCTAGAGGTTATAAACGACTGCCTGAGACAATAGCTGGCACTTCTCACTTCCTCTCAGCTGGTGAGATGGGGTCTTGCCAGTCCCCTAACTGGCAATAAACCTTTCCTTTGTTCTTCCTACTTGAATGTCCCCGTGGTTTTCTGGCTAAATCTAATTTACTCTAACAGTGGTGCATGGGCCAGGAATCCAACCCGGGCCTCCCATGTGAGGTGAGAATCCTACCACTGAACCACTCAGTCATGATGTTCCTGTAACTCCTAACATTATTTGAGTAATTTTTGGTGTCTTCAGCATTGAATGGAGAAGAGAGAGATTAGGTAATTTTAGAATTAACAACATTATCAGTTTTAGACAAATAGTCCTTAAATGATTAATATTTTTACTTGAAGAGTTGAGTAGAAATCTGATGGAAAGGCTAAGGTAGGAAAAGGAAATAGATGCACTATGAAGGCAGAGATGTTAACCTTTTTCTTGTATTTTCTTGTGTTTGCAATGCCGTTGCCGTTAGTACTTTCAGCAAAAGCAGATGTTACGTCTTGAATAATGTGAAAGTCAACTAAAAACCAAATGAAGCTGGAGACTTACGCAAAATTTTCTTCAGTTACAGTTTGATTTAGAAGCTTTTATATCTGCCTGTCTCTCCTCAGCCTTTTTGAACTTATGAAATACTGTATAAACATCTTAATACCATTTGTGCTGCTACTCTAATATCTGTGTCAGTTACAGATTTTAAAAATAATTAACTTGCTGGGGGCTGCAGGCTCACACCTATAATCCTAGCTAATCAGGAAACTGAGATCTGAGGATCGAGGTTCAAAGCCAGCCCTGGCAGGAAAAGTCCATGAGACTCATCTCCAATAAACCACAGAAAACCGGAAGTGGCACTGTTGGCGCAAGTGATAGAGCACTAGCCTTGAGCTGAAGAGCTCACGGACAGCACCCATGCCCACAGTTCAAGCCTCGAGACCAATAAAATAAATAAATAAATTTTAAAAAATTAACTTTTTGTGGGGGAGACAGGATCTCACTATGTAACCCAGACAGGATCTCACTATATAACCCAGGCTTGACTTGAACTTACCAGGCTGACTTCAATTTGCAATCCTCCTACCTTAGCCTCCTGAGTACTGAGATTACATTTACGTATCATCACATGGTGGCTTTGATTGGTCTTAATTGGCGTGTTTTCTTTGATTATGCATTGTATTTTCCTGCCTTTTTGTAGTTCTTATAATCTTTGAGGAAGAATTGGATGTTAGATATATATTATGAATCTTCTACAAAACTTGCTAGTTTTATATTCCTATAAATCTTCTTGAGCTTTGCTTTGGGAAGTGTTAAATTACCAGGAAATAGTTCTGATCCATCTGAGTCTTGTTTTTAAAGTTTTGTTTTTGTTTTTTTCCCCTGGTCATGGGGCTTGAACTCTGGGCCTGGGCGCTGCCCCTCATCTCTTCAGCTCAAGGCTAGCATTCTACCACTTGAACCACAATGCCACTTCCTAGATGTTTTTCTGCTTATGTGGTGCTGAGGAATTGAACCCAGGGCCTCATGCATGCAAGGCAAGCGCTCAACCACTGAGCCACCTTCCCAGCCCTTGTTTTTAAAGTTTTTAAGAAAGGACCAGAGAGTGATTAGGGCAAGTTTTTTGAACCTTAGCACTATTGACATTTTAGATGAGGTAATTCTCTGTGGTGACAACGTGGTGCGTGTACACAACAGAATTCTAATGAACTTAAAAAAAAGTCTGTCATTTGCAGCAACATGGGTAAATATGGAAGACATTCCACTAATGAAATAAGCCACACACAGAAAGACAAGTATTGCATGATTGCACTTAAATGTCATCTAGAAAAGTAGCATATATAGAAACAGAACATAGAATGGTGGTTAGCAGAGGCTGAGATTGGGAAAACCTGGGATTGGGAAAATGTTGGTTAAAGGATACAGATATAGTTAAATAGGGAGAAGTTCAAGAGAGTTATCATGCTACATTGTATCTGTTATTAATATCGCTGTATAATATATTTGAAAATTGCTGCTAGAATAGGTTAAATGTGTTCTCATCACAAATAGCTGTAAGTATGTGAAGTAATTCCTATGATAAATAGCTTGACGTAGCCATTCTGCAATGTAAACAGTCTTCCAGAAACTGGAGTTGTGGTTCAAGTGGGAGCGCAATGCCCAGGACTCCCCAGTTCAAGCTGCAGTACAGCGCAAAAACAGAAACAACCCCCCCCCCAAAACCGTATGAGTCTGAGTTCAAACTCCAGCACTGGCACACACACACAAAAGCAAACATACAAGAAAAACATTCTTCCAACATTCTGTTTTGAACCATTAATGTGCAATTTTCTGTGAATGAAAAATAGTTTTAAAAAATTATTTCCTGTTTGTCTGGTTGCAGAGGGAAGCTGTTCTTTAAGGAAAGCGTATACACCAAGGCAGAGTATTTCAACTTTTGTCTTCTTAAAATCATTTTAATCATACGGTGGGGGTAAAGAGACGTCTGTGTGGTGTGGCAAGGTAAATGGTGTCATTTGCCATAGAGTCCCCTTGCCACCCCTAGAATATTTTGGCTCCTTTAAGTCTAGGCTTTCTTGTGTGCTGTTCCTCTGTGTGCAGTGCTGTTGCCTCCACACTTTTCTTGGCTAACTCCTACCCATCCTTTCCTGTCAGCAGACTTGCCACTTTTTTTTTTTTTTTTGCCAGTCATAGGGTCTGAACTCTGGGCCTGGGCATTGTCCCTCAGCAATTCTGCTCAAGGCTAGCGCTCTACCACTTGAGCCATAGCACCACTTCTGGCTTTTTCTGCTTATGTGGTGTTGAAGAATCGAACCCAGGGCCTCGTGCATGCAAGACAAGCACTCTACCACTGAGCCACCTTCCCAGCCCAACTTGCCACTTTTTTAATGAGCCCTTCCCTAAGCAAAGTGCATACAGAATGTTGGGCATGATGCAAAGTGCTTCACACATGTGAATTACTTTCATTTGAATTAGGGCCTCATTAAGTTGTCCCATAGTTGCTGAAACTATGCATTTAAAGCAGTTGTCATACATTGTAATTCAGTCTCCAGTTGTGTGTTGTCCATTTTCCTCAGGAGATTATAAGCTATTTCTTGTCTCCTCAGCTTACTCTTTCACCCCTCCCCTCCTCCCACCACCCACCTTCAGTGCCTAGCACAGATCACAGACACTCAAAGTAGTTGTTGAATGAATCAGTAGGGGAAACATTTAGAAAGAGGTCTGGAATCTTTTCTTTCTTAACCCTCTCAGTTATCTCATCAATTCCCATGTTTTTAAACACCATCTATATGCTGATGAGTCCCAACTTTTTATCTCTAGTTCAAAGTTTACTTAATTGTCAGGATAATCTTGTGAGATATCTATTATTATTCCTATTTTCCAGTTGAATGCCTGGAGAAAATTATATGTTTCCATGTCACCATCAGATATCACATTTCGTAGATGTTTTGATGTATTCTTTTTTTTTTTTTTTGCCAGTCCTGGGGCTTGAACTCAGGGCCTGAGCACTGTCCCTGAGCTGCTCTTTTGCTCAAGGCTAGCACTCTACCACTGGAGCCACAGCGCCACTTCTGGCTTTTTCTGTTTATAAAGTGGTGCTGAGGAATCAAACCCAGGGCTTCGTGCATGCTAGCCAAGCACTCTACCACTAAGCCACCTTCCCAGCCCCCTGTTTTGATGTATTCTTAAGAAAGCCCTGTTGTGTTGTTGTTAAGATAGAGTGCTGCTGGCCTCAACATAGCTTTGGTTATATTCACAGTTAAAAACTACTGTAGGATTTGTTACATAAGTACCTGAATTAGTGAACAAAGCTGTTATGAAGATTATAGCAATTAGTGGGGTGGGATGAATTGGATAAGCAGCACTTTTTACAGAATTATGGCTTAAATTATGACTAATTTTGCCTTGGAATGTTATGATTACCAAAAGCATTATTAATAAGTACTTACAACTACTTAATACAGATTTTAAGTCATAACCATGTGATTAAAGAAACAAATCCACTTAAGTTGTGGGATTATTTGTAGGTCACATTTCCTTTTTTTTAATAAAACAATTTATTCTGCTTATTTCAAATGCCTTATAAAAATCTCAAAAAGAAAAGCTAATAGGCTAATAATGAAACTTTCAGGGCTGGGGGTATGGCTCAGTGGTCGATTGCTTGCCTACCATGTGTGATCCTCAGGACTGCAAAAGCAAAGAAGGAAAGGAAGGAAAGAAGGGAAGGAGAAGAAAAAAGGGCAGGGAGTGACTGTCCCTGTGTGAGTTACTAAATGTCTGAGCAGATAAAGGCTGAGTTATATGTTAAGAGGAAAATTTTTAGAGTTGGTCCCCAAAAGAGGCAAGAGAGGACATTTTAGGTGTCTTGTATCTCCATGCCACAAGACAGCATGAAATCACTGGGGAAGTTCAGGCAACTGGTTCCAGTGGAGTTTGGAAATGCATTCAGTAGGACATGTGGTGAGAGATGAGGCTGGAGTAGTGGGTAGGGCTTTTAAGACCCAGAGTACCATAAATGCCCATATTAACGCTTGTGATTACTCTGAGGCTGTAGGAACACACTTTTGTGTGGGCCACATTGAGTCTTGGGATTAGTGTTTGTCTAGTTCCTTTTCCTGAAATAGTTGACTTCAGAAATTAGGCTGTCATCAATTTATTTCTCCTTGCCACCTTCTGGGTGGTAGTTATTACCTGCTTGGCAGGCCCTTTGGTTTTGAACCATTCCACTGGCTTTTTGTGTTGGTTAATTTTTGAAATACAGTTTTGTTCTATGCTTGGGTGGGCTTGGACTTTGATCCTCCTATTTGGATTTCTCATCGTTGTGTGCACAATGATGACAAGCCACTGGTAGAGATAGAATCTGATGAACTTTTTATTACTAAGCTGCTGTTAGGTATTCACCTTTATAGCAACAATAGGGGGAAATAACAGAAAAGTTGTGGACATTAAACCTGAGCATAAGTTGTTCCCACTCCTTCTCAGACCACTCATTACTAATAGGACTAGAGAAGTAACCACAGAGGGTACACTATATTATTCTGTGTACATTATACCTCCCTAAACTACAAGGGGCCTTACTCTTGTCAGACCTACAGAGAAAATCTCTCAGGCTCTGACACCATATACATCATGTCAAAACCCACATATGACAGCCAAAGGAACTGCAGGGAAGACTATCTTACGATACCCAATTGGAACCATACAAGAAATTGGTATCTCAGGATGAATCAAGTCTATTAAGAAAGCCCTGATATAAAGAATAAAGCATATCTCCCCCAACAAATGTGAAAATCTCAATATAATCACAAGATACATATATTCACCTATATGTACACACATATATTTATTTATAAACTTCAGGAAGTATATGTATATGTGTATACCTCCTGAAGTTTTATAACTTTTAGAATCTCATTGCAAAGATATTGAAGTAGGTGAAATACTGGACAATCAACATAACAGAAAAAGACTATTTAATTCCTAAACATAAACAGGAAAATGAATTAAGGAGACAATGCAAGATATGAAAAACAACAACAATGAAACAAGCAGATCTTGGAAATATAAAGTTCAATAAATGAGATAAAGACTTAGTTGGAAGCTTCACCAATAGACTATGTCATGGGAAAAAATGGCATGAAGATAAGGTTGATGGATAATTACATTCAGACAGTAATAAAAAAAGAATGAGCAGAACATGCAAGAACTCTGGGATATCACTAAAAGACCAAACATGCATGATTGAAATAGATGAGAGAGAAGAGCTACAGGTTAAAGGCATCAAAAACCTAGTTAGTGAAATAATAGCAGAAAAACCTACCAAATCTTGGGAAAGGAGTAGCCCTTTAGAACACTGACAGACTGGACCAGAAGAAAACCTCTCCATGATATATTATAGTTAAGCTGCCAAAATTCAAAACAAAGAAGGTTTAAAGATTGCAAGAGAGAGGCACCAACTCATATTTAAAGATGAACCTGTCAGAATAGCAGCACGATTTCTCATCAGAAACTCAAAAAACTAGGAGGGTAAGAAGCATCTTTGCCCAAGAGTTTGAATTTCAAGCCCTAAAAGGAAATAACTACCAATTTAGATTAGTATACTTAGGAAACTTATCCTTAATAATCAAAAGAAAAAGACCTAACATAAGCATAAGCTGAAGCAATTAATGATTACTAAACTAGCATTACAGAAGCTGTATTTTATAGTTTAGATATGAAATGCTCATACAGATTCCTGTATTTAAAGTTGATTCCACATGCAGCAATATTCAGAGTAGGGTTTGGGGGCGGGGAAGGAGGTTGCTATGAAGTGTCATCCCAAAAGGCTCATGTGTTAGAGGCGTGGTACACAATGCAAGCAGCATTCAGAGGTGGGAAATAATTGAATCATAGGGGCTCTGCCTTCATCAATGAATTGATGAATTGAAAATTTCAATAGATGGTAGAACTGAGGAAGGTAGACTCTAATTGGAAGAAGTAGGTCATGAAGGCATATCTTTGTAGGATCTGTCTTGCCCTGGATCTTTTCCATTCCTTTCTGAATCCTGATTGTCATGGGGTAGGCAAACTTCGCCACAGACTTCTGTCACCATGATATTCTGCCTTACTTCAAGCCCAAAGCAATGGACCCAGTGAACTTCGGACCAAAACTTCCAAAATCCTGAGCCAACATGAATCTTTCCTCCTTTCAAGTTGTTCTTAAAGTATTTTCTTAGCAATGAAAAATCTAACACATTGGGCTTTGAGGATGTGATTAGATAATGAGGGTTGACTGAGCGACTGAAAGGGATCTATTAGGAGGTAGGGCTTACTTGGTGGAAACAGTCATTGGATGCATATCTTTGAACAATACATCTTGTTTCTTACATATCTGGTGGCAGTGTCAGCAGCAGCCATGGCTTGTTTTTCTTCCAATCTCTCATTTCTTCCCTTCTTCCTTCCTCCACCCTGCCTCCAATGTATATCAGATGAACTGCTTTGATCTCCCAAATACTCTTCACCAAGGGGAACAGAAGGAATGGAGCCAAGTAATTGTGGATTGAAATCCCTGAAATTATGAGGTAAAATGATCCTTTATGTCAGCTATTCTGTTATAATGATGGAAATCTTGATAGCAAAATACCTAAAGGAATCCTAATAGCCAGAAGAGAAGAAAGAGAAACACAGTCATGAGAACTTAGGAAAGAATAATTATTACTAAAAGAATAGATAAGCACAACCGGGCACTAGTGGCTCACACCTGTAATCCTAGCTACTAAGGAGTCTGAAATCTGTGCATTGCAGTTCAAAGCCATCCCGGGCAGGAAAAGTCCGTGAGACTCTTATCTCCAATAAAGCACCAGAAAACCAGAAGTAGTGCTGTGACTCAAGTGGTAGAGCGCTGCCTTGAGCTGAAGAGTTCAACCGAGTTCAAGCCCCATGACTAACAACAACAAAAAAAGAATAGATAAGCAAATGAAAATTAAGAAAGTCAATCATTAATACAGTCAATCATCAAGCCTCTAATAGGAATATGGAAAGAAGAAACAAGCATAAATTATTCAAAAAACAGTTTTCATCAAAATGACAGGAAACAGGTATATATCATTGAATAATAACTCTTGAGTGCAAAATGGTCTTGACTCCAACTAAAAGTGCAGACTGGTTGCTTTGTGCAAAAAAAAAAAAAAACAACAAAACACCTTCTTTACTGGCAAAGATATACACTGTAAGTGAAAGGATAGAAAATAGTTTTTCAAGCAAATGGAATCTGAATGTAAACAGGAGTAGTTCTACTTATATCTGGCAAAACAGATTTTAGCCCAAATCAGTTAGAAGAAACATAGGTTTCCCATCTTGGAAAAGGGAATAATTCATCAAGGAGATACAATGATTATACATATGCTTTGGATGTTATAGTACTCAGTTTTATAAAGCACTTTGGCCACAAAAAAGAGAGATCAATAATACAACAATAGTGGGTAACTTCAATATGCTATTCATCAATACATAGGTCATGCAGACAAAATTCAGCAAAGAACACTATTTACACTGTGGCTCAGATAGACTTAACAACTACAGAAAATTTCATCAACAATGACAAAAGGCAGATTTTTTTATCTTAGCTAATTGAACTTTTTTGCTTTAAAAAAATAAATCATATATTAGGCTTTAAAGAAAGTCTTGCCAGGCACTGGTGTCTCAGGCCTGTAATCCTAGCTACTCAGGAGCCTGAGATCTGAGGATTTGGGTTCACAGCCAATCCAGGCAGGAAAGTCTGTGAGATCTTATCTCCAATAAACCACCAGAAAACTGGAAGTGGTGCTGTGCCTCAAGTGGTAGAGTATTAGCTTTGAGCTGAAGAGCTGAGAGGCAGCACCCAGGCCCAGAGTTCAAGCCCCATGACTGACCCCCCCCAAAAAAAAACCCGAAAAAAACCCCACAAGTCTTACCCAACAATCTTTTGAAAATGAAATAATTTTTTCCATATTATTTGATCATAATGAAGTGAAACTAGAAATAAGCAAGAATAAGTACAGAAACATTATAAATACACAGAGACTGAGCAAATACATTTTTGAAGGAACAGTAGGTCACTGAAGAAATATGAGGGGAAATTAAAAGTTCCCATAATAAAATGCAAATAGAAGTATAACATAATAGAACCTATAGGATGTAGTAAAAGCAATCATAAGAGGAACTTATAGCTATGATTACTGCATTGTAAAAAGTCACACTGCTATTTCAAATATCATAAAAAACAAAACCAAGACAAAAGAACCTAATGATACATTTCAAGAGCTTAGAAAAACAAGAACAAATCAAATACAAAATCAGAGAAGGAAAAAGTCCTAAAGATTGGGACAGAAGTAAATAAAATAGACACAAAAAACTGATCAGAGGATCAGTAAAACAATTTGTTCTTTGAAAGACAAATGAAATTGGTAACCCTTAGCTCAATTAACCTAAAGAAAGATGTATTGCCCAAAGCAGAATGACTTCAGAATTGACCATAATATCCAAGGGCAAACTATTCTGACTGATTTTGGATTCCCTGGCTATCAGAGCAATTCTTTCTCAAGAGTAAATCAATGAACATGTGAAGAGACATTATTCTTAATAAGCATTGTTTATTAGGCTCTAGGCATGTGACTAGGCTCTGCAGAACTCTTGTTCACTGTGAGGAAGCTTGGCCACAAAAGCTATTATTCTAAGTGAGCACTGGTGCCACAAGCCTATAATCCTACCTACTCAGGAGACAGAGATCTGAGGATTATGGTTCAAAGCCAGCCTGGGCAGGAATCTCTCTGAGAGTCTTATCTCAACCAGCCAAAAGCCAGAAGTAGAGTGCCAGCCTTGAATAAAGTGCTAAGGGAGAGCACCAGGTCTGAATTCAAGCCCCAGTACTAACACACACACCAAGAGAGAGAGACAGAGAAATGATAAACCAGTTTTGTGTTTATGACAACCTGTAATGAAGACTACTCACCATTTCTGCTCCAATATCTTTAGATGAATATAGAAACAAAGATGTATCTTTATTAACTTAGGTGGCAATAGGAAAGAAATAGTGAGAAGAACACTAATGAATAATACTAAGTAATAGTTATATAGGGAAGGAAGAAAGAGGGGTAATCTTAATAGGAGAGGTTAATGAGAAAGTAGAATAAGGTAGTTAGGAAAAAATCGAGTTAATGTGTTGGGGGAAGCAAAATGAAGAGAATCGAATACTCACAAACACACACACACACAAGAAACAAAACAATAAAAAAGATGAAAGAAAACAACCAAAACAAAACAAAATAACTACCATTATACAAAAAGCAAAAAGCAAAAAAAAAAAAAGTGATGGGCAGTCTAGTTACCTGGTAAGAGTGTAGGTAATGAGGAAGAATTAGGGAATGGGGAACAAGTGTAGAAAGGAAATATGAACAAGAGAACAGTCATAATGAGATACAGAAGGAAGTATAAATGAGCAAAGGGTATCAAAAAGGGACTAAATATGATTTAAAATGAAATATTGAAATATTGTGGTGCAGATATGATGGCTTTGGAGAAGAGGAAAGGAAGAAGAAGCAGAGCTAAAAAGTACATGGGGAGGGGGAAAGGGCTTTACTAAAAAGTAAACACTAGCAGTAAATGGCCTATACAGATACACAGGGAAGACTACATACAATAAAATGAATTAAAAATTAATGAAACCAAAATAGTAACAGAGAGACTTAAATGAAACAGTGTGAATTTTTCCGTTGTTGGTATGTGTATGCACATGTGTATCTGCAGGGATCAGAGGACTGTAGAAATCACATTCTTCACAATGGGGTGGGAGAGCTGAGCTCTGTGCCCCTCAGCAGTCAGTACAGAGAATCCGGGAGGCAAGCTCTGGACTGAATACTTCACAGACATATTCAAAGGTTCTTGCTGCTCTGGCCTCAGGCATGCAGTTCTCTGCTAGGCCTGGAAAACTACCACATTCTTGCCTTCATCATCCTGCCTAGTTTGATTCCTCTGTTCTATGGCCCAGCAAAGAGTCCCTGGGATCCTTCATTCCTAGAAGTCTAGAATAACTGCCATTTTTGGGGAGGTGGATGGTGTTGAGTCTCAGTTGCCTCTAAGGGTGGCCTCTGCTGGATGGTATGAGTTGCCACCATCCTCCGAGGGTGAAAACATCAACTGCTAGCCCCACGCCTCTGCTGAGAGCCCTTGCAAGAAATCTCAGGCCTCTGTCATCCAGTACAGCCAGACTTTCCAAGCTCTGCTGTGGAAACTGGCAATGTTGCTTCTCACCATTTGAGATTCTCTGCTGAGTCCTTGTCCACAGTCACATCATACGAATTATGCTTGAATTCTATGGTAGAATGTTCTCGGTTGCTGTGCCATAATTATTCCTTATCTCCATGACAGTCCTGAAGAAGGCTTCACTCTCAAGATCCAACCCTGTCACTCTCTGGGATACTTGGAGCCACAGAATGTCTTTCCCTAGGCTAGACTCTCACAGTGGGGTGGTTGCTGCCTGGCAAATTACTATAGTAGGATTAAGGTTTGCAGCTTGTGTGGGCTTTTCTTGGAGCCAGAGTTGGCAATCTGTCAGCAAGGCCATTTGATTTTACCTTACATTGTTGCCTTTCAATTCCCTTCCCCGGGGACTCCTATGGTTTGGTCCTGCAGGAATAATAATCTCTCTGTACAGTTTTCTACCTCCCTATAACCTCCTTTGTCTAGCATCTTCCTCTCTTTCTCTCTTCAGATTCTTGTCTCTTTTATAATACCAGCTTGTTCGCATCCATGGAGTGGAAATGAATGGTGCTTTTAATCTGCCATCTTTTGTCACTCTCTTCTCATCTTTAAATTTCTTGATTTTTTCCTCTTATCTGTAAAATGGGGACACAATAATACTGGCATTACAAGGTTACTATGGAATAGGAGTAGATAAATACACAAAACCACCATATGCAGAAAACAGTAACCACTTATGAGGGCTGCTATCATCATCTTCTGGTGGCAAAGTACAGAAGCTTTGGCTCATCATGCCTAATGCAGTTTCAGATTTTTTTTCTACTTTTGAATACCTTTGATATAATCTATGCATACAACTGGAATTTTTCCTGGAGTCTAGGCCCAAAGATACTAAATGGATACTAATGGATAGCAGGGTACTAGAAGAAAGTTCACTCTAAATTCACTTTGAACACTTCTGACAATGTTGACTTCTATATGTAGTCCATTATACTTTGACAGCTGTTATGGTTTGGATAGTAAGCATAACTCCTAAAGGCTCAGGTGGGCCAGAGCTGATGAATCATTGGGAAGTAATTGGATTAGCTCTGGACTAATCCTTTGATGGATGATTAATATAAGGGCTTTACTAGGAGGTAGGGCCTAGTTGGAGAAAGTAGGTCACTGGAAGAAGATCATAGGGAAGTCGCTCATAGAGAAAGATATACCTTGTCCCTGGCCCTTTCCTCTCCTTTCTGCTTCCTGTGGTGAGCAGCCTTCCTGTGATGCACGCTCCTATCATTAGAATATGTCCTTCCTCTCCTCAGGCTCAAAGTAATGACTCCAGCTGGCCTTGGGCTGAAACAATGAGTCAAGATAACTTTCCTCCTTTTAAGTATTTTTTTTAAATCAAATATTTTTCACAGCAGTGAAAAGTTTGACCACCACATGTGGCTTCTGAAGTGGATCATGAGAATGCTAACTAATGAGTTCATTACTGAATGAATAACTGACTAGGAGGTGTGGCTTTCTTCATTGTTCTTCTCTGGTCCTTGACTGTAATGAAAAAAAAATGGACCAAGAAACTAATGGACTAATACACAGAACACTTCTTCCTTTCCTGTATATTATTTGTGTTTGAGTGGACTGACACTGCTAAAATGGTGTATACTTTTTGCATAGTAGTTGTTTAAGAACTATGTAGAGGTAAGCTAAAATAAGCTACAACTTTGGATATGCTTCCTCAATCTGTACAACCATCAGTAAAATGGAATAAAAATGAACATAAGAAATATTGTAAAGGCTGGGATGTAGTTTAGTGGAAAAGTGCTTGCCTAGCAAGTGCAATGTCCTGGGTTTGATCCCCAGTACCAAAAAAGAAGAGAAAAGGAAATACGGTTAAAAAAACCTACAGGAATAAGTACTGTGAAAAGAGGATATAAATAAAATGTGTTTAACAGACTACCACATTGTAACTTCTAAAAAATGGCAGTTATTAGTGCAAAAATCATGAAGTTGGGGAGCTCAGTTACTTGGGTTCATTTATAATTGCGATGGACCACCATGGGACAGGTGGGCAAGGAGTGGGCGAAGTGACAAACAGACACAGACTCAAAAGAGTTGCATCTGAGTGTATCTTTATTGAGAAGAATTAACATTTTTATATAGTGTGTGATTGTGACATAGATTCTTCATTTATTTAAGCACGTAATCAACTTTTTTTTTTAGAGCAAAGCATTAATGGGTTACATAAAAATTGATGACTATCCCACCAACTGTTTAAGCTAAGTGGTGCGAAACAAGTCTAGCCTATTGTTTAATACAATGCATCATCTATTCAGCCTTTTTATGTTTAATAATTAACAAATCTAAGACAGGGCTGTACTTATATTGTACTCTTTATTTTTTCCATATATTTTCAAGTCCCTTTGAAACCATCCTAAAAACCACTTCCAGGTTGAGTCAGACATTCTCCATTTCCTATTATTTTAATCCCAATATTTTTTCACGTAAATTTCTTTTTTTTGGGGGGGGAGGGGTCCGGTTGTGGGGCCTGAACTCTGAGCCTGGGCGCTGTCCCTCAGCTCTTCAGCTCAAGGCTAGCGCTCTACCACTTGAGCCACAGCGCCACTTCTGGCTTTTTTCTTTTTTGCTTATGTGGTGCTGAGGAATCGAACCCAGGGCCTCAGCATGCAAGGCAAGTGCTCTACCACTGAGCCACCTTCCCAGCCCTCACGTAAATTTCAAATTGTTGTTTTAAACTATCTTGTTGTTGTTTTGATAATAAACACCTTAATGCTCTAGATCTACCTAAAATCTAATGAGTACCAAGATACTCTTTTTCCTTTTACATTAATCCATCTATTTCCATCTTTATAAACTCCTGTATAAGGCAATGGTTCATCGGTCGGCTCAGGAAATGTGATGTCACTAACTTTATATTTTGTGGGAAACCACCATCTATTCCCTATAAACATAGTCATAACTGTTGGGGGAATCTTTCTTTTCCTTTTTTACTATCGGGGTCCCTTTTTCTAGAACTCTCTGTGCTTTTGGGATAATTCCTTCTGGTTTAGTTTAATTCATTAATTCTGCCTGTTGTACCATATCTGCTTTTTGTTTATTTTTTTGTTTTGTTTTTTTTTGGGTCCGGTCGTGGGGCTTGGGCGCTATCCCTCAGCTCTTCAGCTCTTGGCTAGCGCTCAACCACTTGAACCACAGCGCCACTTCCGGCTTTTTTCTTTTTGCTTATATGGTGCTGAGGAATCGAACCCAGGGCCTCAGGAATGCAAGGCAAGCACTCTACCACTGAGCCACCTTCCCAGCCCTGTTGTAACATATCTGGAAATTTTAAATTTCTATATTTACTATGAGTGAGCCACAAAACTGCTTGTGAAGTTGCAGGAGCTTCTGGAGGCAGTGTCACATCAGATAATATATTGTTTGGGACATTGTCCACATCTAATCTTTGGTCCTAGTCTTTATTATTCAGAAAATCAGTCTCTATTGGACTGGAAAGAAACAACATGCTCTGTTCGCAGATCAATAGAAAAATAGCCAAAACGAAAATAAAGGCAATGAATGTACTGCCAAGAAGAATATAATAAGAATAAAGGTCGAGGCAATAAAGGTGCAGCCAAGTGTATGGGAAGCCTTGAACCAACACCCCCTTCCTGCAGGCAGGCTTCCTTGAAGCTTATGCTTTGCCTGACGCGATCTCTCACACAGACTCCACAGGAGGTGGTGTGGCATATAATCAAATGAACATTTATTGCACACTTACAAGTAAGCCATTCTGCTGTTTTCTGTGAGCTCAAGGAAATGAATTACAGAGGTACTTTGACGAAGTGTCTGTTTTTCAGACACATGTATAACACTCAAAAAGAATGTCCTTTAACATGTTGTCATATTGGAAGGTGGGGCTGGCATCAGCCTTAGTGTAGTTACAAATGAGAATTCCAGAGTGGGACAAAGGTAAATGTAAAGGAGAACAAATGAGAGGGAGGTAAGAGAGGTAGAACCAGGTTTGGTTGTAAATGAATCAGTCCATCATGAAGAATGTAGAGCCTACATAATAAAAGCTATGGAAGAGCCACTATCTTATGCCTTTAGTACCCTGAAAGATGCAACAGGCTTTTTCCTACTTGTTTCATTGATGGACCAAGTGAGAGAAAATATATTTATCTACATGGATGGATATTTCTTTGTTTTGTTTTTTTTTGGGTCCAGTCACGGGTCCTGAACTCTGGGCCTGGGCGTTGTCCCTCAGCTCTTCAGCTCAAGGCTAGCGCTCTACCACTTGAGCCACAGCGCCACTTCTGGCTTTTTTCTTTCTTTCTTTCTTTTTTTTTTTGCTTATGTGGTGCTGAGGAATTGAACCCAGGGCCTCTGGCATGCAAGGCATGCGCTCTACTACTGAGCCACCTTCCCAGCCCCATGGATGGAT
Source organism: Dipodomys ordii (assembly GCF_000151885.1). Taxonomy (NCBI): domain Eukaryota; kingdom Metazoa; phylum Chordata; class Mammalia; order Rodentia; family Heteromyidae; genus Dipodomys; species Dipodomys ordii. Next base: position 12,645,012 of record NW_012267242.1, read on the forward strand.
ATTTCAAGTTGTCCATAATAAACATCCGAGAATATGAGCTAAGGCAGAGATTTTGCACACACACACACACACACACATATACTTACACACATATGCCGTTCTTTACTTTTTTGTTTTTTTTTTCTGGCTAGTTTAGTTTATTCTGAAGTCTTTAAGAATAGGTGTGTTTTTATGGAGAAGAATAATGCAAACAGAAGTTTGTCTTCTTTTAGGTCATTCCATACTCTTCTCTGTCTTTGTGTATGCCAATTTTTCTGGGCTCTACAGCTCAAATAGGGAAGAGGTTGGAACTGTTGTAGAGTCTCTTCCTTGTTCAATGCTAGTTCCTAGAACATCAAGATTTGATTATTTATTAAATTCCTTCCTGAATTTTCTGAGTTCTCTAATTAATGAGAAAGAACAATGTTTGATCAAGTCTTAAGATCATAACAGTGCCTGACCTCTGCTAAGGGTTATTCCAGGTTTTCAAATATTATGATATTGTTGACCTATTTTGCCCTTTTTTTTTTCCTGGAGAGCTTTAGGGTCTAATTTAACTTCTGGCATTCAAGGGAGAGGCAGACATCATAGGGATCTGTCATTTTTTACTCAGAACAAGCAGCAGTAAAACTAGAAAGAGAGACTAGGAAATGGTGGTTCTGGAAACCTTGGAAACCCTAGGATGACACCCAGCTTACCAAAGTAGCCAAAGTGTAGAAATGATACTCACCTAGGACCAAATATGGAGACCTGAGAGCTAGTCCCAGGTAAGCTAGTAACATGCCATGACTTGATCTTAATAAAGTAACTCAGTTAATCAAGGTTTTACTGTGCTGTAAAATGCCTGACCTACACTTATATGTTGAGTTTTAAAAATAAGAGATTTGAAAAGCATAATATTAAAATGAGAACTGTTGATAAAAAAACACCAAAATGAATGATGAGGCCTTGGTTTTTTCCTGTAGGTTCACTTAAACTTGCAAAGAGATGACAGGCCTCTTAAGAAGTGTTGTCACCATCACTGACATTTTCTACAACTACACCAAGCAAGCTCAGTGGCACACTGAGCAAGGATGAGCTAAAGGAACTTCTTGAGAAAGAGTTTTGTCCAGTTCTGAAGGTGAGGGTCATGGGGCAGCACTGGTGTGCTGGGGTTCTGAACATGCTGTCATAGAATCATGAAAAGCTAAAAAGTGCACGGTGCCAGTAGTCTTGGAGAAAACCCTATGAGCAGTGCTTGTTCCAAGGTTATTATTAGTTTAAGTTTTGTTTTGGACACTATAAAGTCTATTAAGACAGTACTCTGTGTGTGCCAGTACCTGGGCTTGAACTCAGGACCTTGTGCTCTTGCTAAGCTGCTGCTGCAGCTGCTGCTGCTGCTTCTTCTTCCTCTTCCTCTTCCTCCTCCTCCTCCTCCTCCTCTTCCTCCTCCTCTTCTCCTTCTTCTTCTTTTTTTTTCCTCCTCCTCCTTCTCCTTTTTTTTTCTGGCCTGAACTCTGGGTCTGGGCACTGTCCCTGAGCTTCTTTTGCTCAAGGCTAGCACTCTACCACTTGAGCCACAGCGCCCACTTCTGCCTTTTTCTGCTTATGTGGTACTGAGGAATCGAACCCAGGGCCTCATGCATGCTAGTCAAGCACTCTACCACTAAACTACATACCCAGCCCAGCTTTTTCTTCTTCTTCTTTTTTTTTGGGGGGGGGTCCAGTCGTGGGGCCTGAACTCTGGGTCTGGGCACTGTCCCTCAGCTCTTCAGCTCAAGGCTAGCACTCTACCACTTGAGCCACAGCGCCAGTTCCGGCATTTTTCTTTTTTTGCTTATGTAGTGCTGAGGAATTGAACCCAGGGCTTCAGGCGTGCAAGGCAAGTGCTCTACCACTGAGCCAACTTCCCAGCCCCCAGCTTTTTCTTCTTAAAGCTGGTACTCTACCACTTGAGTCATGCCTCTACTTCCAGCTTTTTTTGTTGGTTAATTGAAGATAAGTCTCTCAGATTTGTCTGCCTGGGCTGGCTTTGAACTGAAATTCAAGATTTGAGAAAAAAATTTTAAGTGCATATTTCTTTCTTACTCTCTTATATACTCCCTACTTACAAATTCAGACATTGAAGTGGATCAACCCCAATGTCCACCTACAGTAGAATGGATAAATTGTGATAAAGTCCTACAGTTCTTTTCTGCAATGATAAAAGAATGGGCTGTGTTCCCCACAGCAGCCTTATGTGAATCTCACAAACTAATGTTGAGTGAAAAAAAATCCAGACATATAGGAGTATATTTGTATTTTATTTATATGACCTCTAAAACCAGGCAAGACTAGTTTAGAATGAGTGCAGTCAAAACTGTGTTTACTTTGGGGGTGGTGATGGTTATTCAGCAGGAATGCAATGGAGGCTACAAAGATGGAGCAGTTTTCAGTTCTTGAAGTAGGCAGTGTTTACTTGGATATTTTAACATGAATAAACCCATTGAGCTGTAGCCTTCAGGTTTATATCTTCATTATGCCTTTTAGTACACTTGAAAATAATAGTCTATGATTTTTATCCATGTTGTAACATGGGAGTGCTAGTCTTGGAGCTTGGGCCTGAGCCCTGTCTCTGAGCTTTCTTTTGCTCAAGGCTAGTGCTCTATCACTTGAGCCACAGCTCAAGCCTGCCTGGGTTGACTTTGAGCCGTAATCCTCAAATCTCAGCCCCTTGGATAGCTAGGATTATAGGGGTGAGCCACCAGCACCTAGCTTCTGCTACTTATTTTTATGTGGAAGTTGTTTTCATGAACTTTTAGAATAGAGTAAGAAAATTCTCTAACTAATAGGACTCCTTCTGCTGTTGTTTTGGTGCCATATTTTGAGAGAAATACAAATTATTTGATACAAATTATCTATCACAATAGCCATTTAAAAAGCTGACAAAAATATATTTTAAATATGAAAGCTTGAGAATGTGGCTTAGTGGTAGAGTACTTGTCTAGCATGCATGAAGTCCTGGGTTTGATTCCTCAGTACCACATACACAGAAAAAACCAGAAGTGGTGCTGTAGCTCAAGTAGCAGAATGCTAACCTTGAGCAAAAAAAGCTCAGGTGCAATGCCCAGGCCCTGAGTTCAAGCCCTCGGACTGTCAAAAGAAAAAAGAAAAAAAGAAAGCAAGCAAGCTTGCTTCTTGAGATTCTGGCTTTCCCTTAACTTTGGAACCTTCTTTTTGCCTCCTCTTTGTCCTAGTCCTGCTCAATTTGAACCCATTTCCTGGAGGTTTCCCCCCTGCATGGGGCCTAGTCTTAGAATTCTGAGAGTTCACACAGGGCAAACGGCTCTACTCCTTTCAGTCCTTACTGGGAGCAGCTGAACTCAGCTAGTATTGGATGGAGAAAAAAATCGTCTTTCAGCTGTGTCTATACCTATTGCTATTTAGGGTTCATAAGTCCATCAGATACTGCCCCAATTTCTTCCTGCTTCATCCCCTCTCCCCCATAGTGCTGCTGATACTATGCAGGGTTTTTTTTTAAAAATACCTTTTTCGGTTTTGAGGTTCATGGGGATATTTTAACATCTAGTATATATATATAAATGTCCATAGAGTTTGGTTTTGTAATGTTGTAAGGTATCTTAGTTGTGAGAAACAGAGGTCAAATCAGGAGTCTTTATGGGAAAGCCAGTGACTGCAGGTGGATTCCTGTCCCAAAGACCTACAACCTTTCCACTAAACACTGTCAGAAAACTGACCCAAGAGAGCAGGAGAGGGGAAAAAAGAGAGGAAAAACAATACTAACAAACCAGATCAACCCAATGGAGAGCTGAAGTGGGATGCTATGGTGACCTGAGGAGAGCCTGGAGATAGGACACACAGGAACAAGAGGTAAAGCATAACGGTGCCTGAGCTGGTCTGTGCCTAGGTAGTGTCAGGGTTAGGGGTCAGGGTCACAGGAAACTCATGAGTCTTTCAAGTTCAAATCACAGGACTGACAGGTCCAGTAACCTATCATCCAAGTCCCTGCCCGACCTCTAGGAATTCAGGCATGCCCATCTCCTGGGAGCTGGGACTTAATCTTCCTCCACCATGAAGACAAGATGGTGTCAGTTAAACCCATTTCCCTATCCACTATGTGGCCAAGATGGCACCATCTAGACCCAGCTTCCCATTTCAGTAGTCTATTTGTATTTTAGTATATTTGAGAAGGTCTAACAAAATACCTCAGACTAGGCCATTTGTAAATAAGAATAGTTTATTTCTCACAATTCTGGAAGATGGGAAAGTCCGACACCTAGGTGCTAGCAGATCGAAAGTCTGGCACGGGGCTGTTTGTCATAGATGACACTGTTGTAAGGTGAATCATCCCAGAAGCCACATTTGAAATTGGAGTCTTTATTATACAGTTAGCAGGCTGCAGGCAGCCAGTTGTTACAAAGACCTGCAGCCCCCAAATACACATAACTCAGCTAGGAAACATGCTAGAGAGGAAAGAAAGAACAAAAACAATACCAACAATACCAACAATCCAATTCAGCTCCAATGGAGAGCTGAACTGGGATGCCATGATGACTGGAGACGAGCCAGGAGACGATCATGGAGACATACATGGCATGGCATCCTGGTGGCTGGGCTGGTCCAAACCTAAATAGGGTCAGCGCAGGGGGCAGATCCACAGGAAATTCCCAGTCCCAGGCACTGGACTGACAGATTCATTAACCTATCAGCCAAGTGCCCATCTGGCTCCAGGGATCCAGGCATGCCCATCACCTGGGAGGCAGATGATAGGCAGGGGGTTTCCTTCCCCCAGCATGAAGACAAGATGCCAGACCCTACCATCCACCATGTGGCCAATGTAGTGCTGGCCAGACCTGACCTCCTTACTTCAACAACTTCTAACTTCTGTGTATTCTCACTTGGATGAAGGACCAAACAGGCTCCATAGTCTCTTTTTATAAGATCACGATCTCATTCTTTTATATCTTTGTGGAACTATTTGTAACTATTCCCTAAAGTGTGTAGTTTTTTTTTTTTTTTTGTCGGTTGTGGGGCCTGAACTCTGGGCTTGGGCACTGTCCCTCAGCTCTTCAGCTCAAGGCTAGTGCTCTATCACTTGAGCCACAACACCACTTCTGGCTTTTTCTGAGTATGTGGTGCTGAAGAATTGAACCCAGGGCCTCATGCAAGCAAGGCAAGCACTCTACCACTGAGCCACCTTCCCAGCCCCCATAAAGTTTGTAGTTTTAATGTTTACAATTAGATTGAAGTGACTCTAGCTTCCATTTAACTTATTCTTCCATTTTTTGAAATTATATTATACTATCATCAAACACCCATAAAAGGAACACCACAGATGGTATTGACAATTATGATTAACATATTCTCTCTCAAACTTTCATTAATCTGAAATGGCCAAAGGGTATATATTAGTATCCTAATGCTGCTGTACCAATATTACCACAAAATATTGTTTTATATCAATACAAAGTATTAAAATAATACAAAGGTATTACTTTACACTTCTTGTTGGGAAAATGGAAGAGAATGGAAAACCAATAGGCCGGACTCTATCATGAACAGGCAAGGACTGTTTATTGAGGAACAGTGAGGGGCACAGACCTTCCCGTGGTTTTGGAAGTTGTGCCAGAGAGTTGGGACAGGAGCTGGGTTTTGATAGGAGGTCTGAGCAAGGAGGCAGAGGTTCACGAAAAAGCCACTAGGTCAAGGGAGGTGAGGCTTTTCAGTTGGTTCCTCAATAGGATTTTTACAGCTGGGCTTAGGTGGATTGCTCTGCTTGCACTTCAAACAAGTTTGCACATACCTGGGATTTTGCCTGGTGTCTGTATGGGCCTGGGACAGTATGGTGGGGGGGTCAATCCTTCATATTCCACCTTTAGATACATAAAATGATCTGGCTAAGAGAGGAGTGGCAAGTCCTTCATATAGGGTCTTTGGATACATAAAAAGAATTGGGCAGAAAAGGGAGTAACATGGAGTTATGAGCAAAGCAGATTCCCATCATTTGGAACCCTGAAGGAATATAAAAGGTGGAGGGAGTTTGGCTACTTCCTGCTAGCATGGGGGTGTCGAGGAGTCACTGGGGCTGGTGTCTTCAGGGTCCAGGTCTGCATTGGGTAGGGCAGTGTGAGCGAGGCCTCTGATTGCCTGCAGTATAGGAGGGCCTTGACTTGCTTTCAAGTCCTGAGTAAGGTCTGTTATCCTGATAGTGAGAAACTTGAAAAAGGTGAGATCAGGCAAAAAGCTGACAAGGTGGCAGGACTGGTTGTTATGAGTGACACAAAAACACACCCTGGGCACAAGGCAGAAAAGTTCCATTTGGATCATGAGCCCATAGCCAGTCAGAAGCTAGGGCTGGATTGGAGTGGTTAAGGGCCTGGTTAGAGACCTTATCATTTCCCATAAATAGCAGGTAACAAAGGCAAGAATGTAATTTCCTGTCCAGTTAGGAGTTAGACAGATATGGACATTAGATGGACAGGCTTCTCAACTTATTTCTATTGACCTCTTGGCTCTGGTTAATTTTGAAAGGGCAGGCACAAAGTGGCTGATGTGACATCATCTCCTCTTATTCTTCTCCACCTCGTCCTGGGGGTCTAGGTGCTTGTTGCTGGGATAACTTGTGCCAGTTGGCATTTATGGGCTTTGAACTCAAGGCCAGGGCACCTTCCCTGAGCACTTCTGCTTGAGGCTAGTGCCCTACCACTTTGAATCACAGGACCACTTTTAGCATTTGGCTGGTTAATTCTTGAGCCACGCTTCCAGCCTGGGTCTTTGCTGGTTAGTTGGGAGATGGGGTCTCAGAGGGATTTTTCTGCCTGGCTTGTCTTTGACTGCAATCTTTGCCACAAAAACCCTTTATTATTTCCAATTAAAGCAACAAGGAGATCAATGGGAACAAGAAGAGCTTACCTGTCAAGAATCCACCAACAAATACTTGCTAGAATTCTGGAATGACAAAACTCAATAGATGGGATAAAGTGTATCTATATCTATATCTAAATCTATATCTATAGATAGATACATAGATATAGATATAGTATACCTTGGCTGCCTGAAAAACCTGATAACCAAAGTTCACAAGAGGCTCTCCTGGACTAGATCTGTTTCAATAGTATAACAACATAGCCAGGTTTTTCAGGTCAGGCTGGGTAAGGTTTACAGAGAGTGTCCCACAAGTTTTTGTAAATCTAAAACAGTCATTCACCAAGAATCAGCTGATGTGATGGAGTCAGGCAGGAGGCCAGTCTACCATAGGAGAGGTAGTCAGGATGGTCCATGCAGGATCTGGGCTAGACTGCGTCCCTTGGATGGATTGTCTCATCTACTATTGGGTTGCTTACAAAGTTTTACACAGACTAGTTAAAGACACTTAGATGGACATAAAGAATGACATGCTGGTTTTAATGTACTCATACCATCTGCTATACTCAAACTTTCTGGGGACAGAAACAAATATTTGGAACAAACATTTTAAGTCAATTTTTATCTCCTTACTGTTTTTTGTTTTTGTTTTTTAATCACAGCTGGCTAGTAGCTGAGCTGGGTCTCATTCCTTTTACTACTACCTTTGATAAAGATGTTTCCTTTTTAAAAAATTCTTTATTGTAGCTGGGCACTGGTAGCTCATGCCTGTAATCCTAGATACTCAGGAGGCTGAGATCTGAGGATCGTGGTTCAAAGCCAGCCCGGGCAGGAAAGTTTGTGAGACTCTTATCTCCAAAAAACCGCTAGAAAACCAGGAGTGGTGCTGTGGCTCAAGCAGTAGAGCACTCGCCTTGAGCTGAAGAGCACAAGAACAGCACCCAAGCCCAGAGTTCCAGCCCCACGGCCGACTAAAAAAAATGCTTTATTGTGATTAAGTGATTACATAAATTTCACAGTACTGTGAGATAATGACACTTAAAGTCACAAACACATTCTAACCTTCATGAAGCAAATTGTCATTATTGTGGTCTATAAAGCTTGTGAATTCTATGAGCTTTGACAATACAGCTATTTCTTATCCAGTGATATGTACATTTTTTCCTGTTGCTTAGTGTCAGCTGTTCCCTCTTTCCCTCTCATTCCCTCCCTCCCATTGCTGCCATTGAGTTGCTTAGTTCATCTTTTTTTTAATCTTTAAGTAGTTGTACAAAGAAGTTCTCATTCTACAGAACAGTATATGAGTACAAAGTGTCTGACAACATTGTCACCCATCTCTCTTAACCCATCCCTTCTCTCACTTTCGTTTTGATCCATGTCTAGTGCAGCTGATGGGTCCTGCTGTTGTATGTTTTCCCCTGTTTGTCTCTGTTTCTGTGTTCTCCTCCTAGTTTCCCTCAGATGTGCACATATGTGCAGCATGGGGTCATTTAGTAATGATACAACAAGATGAGTGGAGGTCCTTTGTTTCTTGAGTCTTGTTTACTTTGTCATATTCCTTATATTTTGTATTTAACATCCATATATCAGGGAGACCATGTGCTGTTTTTCTCTTTGCTCTTGGCTTACCTCACTCAAAATGAGTTTTTCTAGTTCCATCCATGTTCCTGAGAATGCCATTATTTTTCCTTTCTAATTGCTGCATAATATTCCATTGTTTATAGGTACCACAATTTTTTGATCCATTCATCTGTAGTGGGGCACATCCATATCTTGGCTATTGTGAACAGTGCTGCAGTGAACATGGAGGTGCACGTGTCCTTGTATCCTGGTTCCTGTTGCTCAGGATAGATGCCTAGGAGTGATATGGCTGGGTCATAGGGGAGGTTTATATTTAGCTTTCTGAGGACCCTCCAGACCGCTTTCCAAAGTGGTTGTATTAATGTACATTTCCACCAGCAGTGCAATAGGGTTCTTTTTTCTCCACATCATCTCCAGCATTTGTCGTTGGCTGACTTTAGGATGTGGGCCATTCTGACCGGGGTAAGGTGGTATCTCAGGGTTGTTTTTATTTGCATTTCCTTTACAGCCAGGGATGGTGAACATTTCCTCACATGTTTCTTTGCCATTTTTATCTCTTCTGAGAAGTCTCTCTTTAGTTCCCTTACCCATTTAGTAATTGGTTTGTTAGGTTTGGGAGGGATTAGTTTCTAGAGTTCTCTGTATATACTGGATATTAGGCCCTTGTCTAATATATTGCTGGTAAATATTTTTTCCCAATTAGTTGGCTATATTTGTAGTTTGGTTGCTATGTTTTTAGCAGTGCAGAAACCTTTTATTTTAAGGTAGTCCCATTTGTTGAGTCTCTCTCCAATTCGTTGTGACCCTGGGACTCTGTTCAGGAAGTCCCTGCCTGTGCCTACAAGTTCAAGTGTCTCTCCTACTCTGTTCTGCAGTAGTTTAGAGATTCAGGTTTGATGTTAAGGCCTTTAATCCATTTCGAGTTGATGTTAGTGCATGGTGACAGGCTGGAGTCCACTCTTAGTTTTCTGCATGTGGCCACCCAGTTTTCCCAGCACCAGTAGTTGAAGAGGTTTTGCTTCTCCCACTGTACGGCTTTGGTTCCTTTGTCAAATATCAGCTGACTGTAGGTGTGTGGTTTTATTTCTGGATTTTCTATTCTATTCCATTGGTCTTCAGGTCTGTTTTTGTGTCAGTACCAAGCTGTCTTTGTTATTAAGGCTTTATTATGGCTTTGAAGTCCAGCATCGAGATCCCTCCCATGTTTTGACTAGAATTGTTTGGCTATTCTCAGTCTTTTGTTGTTCCATATGAATTTTTGGGCTATTTTATCTATTTCAGTAATGAACATCATTGGGATTTTAATGGGAATTTCATTGAATTTTTATATCAATTTTGGTAGTATGGCCATTTTCACTATATTAAGTCTGTCTATCCAAGAACATGAACGGTCTTTCCATTTCCTGGTGTCCTCTATAATTCTATAAATTTTTATAGTTTTCATTAAATAGATCCTTTACATCTTTGGTTAGGTTAATTCCTAAACATTTTAGTTTATTTTTTTGAGGTTATTGTGAATGGGGTTGTTTCCTTGATTTCCCTTTCTGATTGTAGGTTGTTGGTGTACAGAAAGGCAACTGATTTTTGTGGATTGATTTTGTATCCTGCTACTTTGCCGAAGTGGTTTATAAGTTCTAAGAGTTTGGGGGTGGAGTTTTTGGGATCACTGAGGTATAATAGCATGTCATCTGCAAAAAGGGATAGTTTAACTTCTTCCTTGCCTATGCGGATCCCTTTAATGTCTTTTTCTTGTTTTGTTGCTCTGGCTAAGGATTCCAGAATTATATTGAAGAGGAGTGGTGAGAGTGGGTATCCTTGCCTTGTTCCTGATTTTAAGAGAATTGGTTGTAGTTTTTCCCCATTAAGCATAATATTGGCTATTTATTTGTCTGTCATATATGGATTTTATTGTTTTAAGGAATGTTCCTTCTATTCCTATTTTCTCCCGAGCTTTTAACATGAATGAATGTTGTATTTTATCAAAAGCTTTTTCCGCATCAATGGAGATAATCATGTGGTTCTTGAACCTGGATCTGTTGATGTGATTGATTACATTTATTGATTTGTGTATGTTAAACCATCCCTGCATCTCTGGGATGAAGCCTACTCGGTTGTAATGTATGATTGTTTTTTGATAGGTTTTTGGATTCTGTTGGCTAAAATTTTATTGAGGAGCTTTGCATCTGTGTTCATCAAGAAGATTGGTCTGTAGTTCTTTTTTTTTGTTGGGTCTTTGCCTGGTTTGGGGATGAGTGTGATATTGGCTTCACAGAATGAGTTTGGGATAACTCCCTGTGTTTCTATTTCTTGGAAGAGTTTGAGGAGTATAGGTATTAGTTCCTCTTTAAAGGTCTTATAGAATTTCATAGTGAACCCATATGGTTCTGGGCTTTTCCTTGTTGGAACACTTCTGATTGCTTCTGTCTATCATTGTAAGATATTGGCTTATTTAATTGATTTATTTCTTCTTGGTTCAGTTTGGGCAATTTGTATTTATTCTAAAAATTCATCCATTTCTGCTAGGTTTACCTTCCTTAGTGAGTATAGATTCTGGAAATAATTCTTTATAATTGTTTGGATGTCTTGGGTATTTGTTCTAATTTTTCCTGTGGTATCCTTGATCTAATTGATTTGAGTTTCCTCTCTTCTTTTTTTAGTTAATCTTGCCAGAGGTCCACCAATTTTGTTGATTTTTTTTCAAATAAGCAGCTTTTTGTTTAATTTTATTTATAATTTTCTTAGTCTCTATCATGTTAATTTCAGCTCTTCTTTTGGTTATTTCGGTCCATCTAGTAACTTTAGGTTCAATTTTTTCATGATTTTCTAGCAGTTTTAGTTGTAGTATGAGATTATTTACTTGGTCTGTCTCTATTTTCTTGATGTGTGCACTGACAGCAATAAATTTGCCCCTCAGGAGTACTTGCCATGTCCCACAGGTTTCTTTGTGTTGTATATTCATTTTCATTGAATTGTAGGAATTTTTTAATTTCTTCTGTTGCCCAGGTGTTGCTTAGAAATGTGCTGTTCAATTTCCATGTATTTGAGTAATTCCTATGGTATATTTTGTTATTGAGAACTAGCTTGATCCACTGTGGTCGGATAGAATACAAGGGATTATGTCAATCCTCTTGTATTTGCTTAAATTCCTTGTATAACCTATAATATGGTCTATTTTGGAGAACGTTCTATGGGCTGCTGAGTACGTGTACTGGGTTGTTGTAGGGTGGAAAACTTGGTAGATGTCAATTAATTCTGCTTGAGATATGACATCATTTAATTAGGTGGCTTCTTTACCAGTCCTCTGGTTGGTAGACCTGTCCTTTGGTGAGAGTGGAGTATTAAAGTCTCCTACTATTATTGTATTTGGATCTATTTTATTCTGTAAGTCTGAGGGTATTTGCTTAACATATTTGGGTGCACCAATGTTTGGGGAGTATAAGTTGATAATGGTAATATCCTCTTCTTGGATTGTTCCCTGTATTAATATGTAGTGTCCTTCTTTGTCTTTTTGTATTGATTTTAAGGAAAAGTTTATTTTGTCAGAGATCAAGATGGCAACTCCTGCCTTCTTGCTGGGAGCATTTGCATGGTAGATTTTCCTCCATCTCTTCACTCAGAGTTTGTTTTTATGTTTGGCTTAAGATGGGTCTCTTGAAGGCAACAAATGGATGGGTCTTGTTTTCTGATCCAATCTGCAGTTCTTTTTCTTTTGATTGGTGAATTGACACTGTTAATATTTATGGTTATTATAGAGAGATGTCATTTTCCTGCTTTCCTAAGGTTTTCTTCTTTCCTTTCTTCCTGTGCTTACTAAGTTGTTCTTCTAGTGATCTATGTCTGATGTGGATCCCTGTTATTGTTTTCTTCGTGCTGTATTCCCCATCTTAATATTCTTTGAAGTTTTGGCTTATTGTTTATGAATTCATTTAGTTTTTCTTTACTATTAAAAATTTTGGTTTCTCCATTGAATGTGAATGCTAGCTTTGCTGGGTATAACGGTTTGGGTTGGCAGTTATTGGTTCTCAGGGCTCAGATAGTACTTTCCCAGGCTTTCCTTGCAGTCAGTGTCTGTGTGGAGAGATCGGCAGTGATTCTGATTTTTTTCCCCATTATAATATAGCTCCCTCTTTGTTTTTGCTACATGCAAAATTGTTTACTATTCAGATCTATCATTTTTACTATAATGTGCCTAGCAGTGTTCCTCCTGGGATCCTGCTTGATAGGTGTTCTGTATGCATCTGTTATGTAGGTAAGATTTTCTCTATTAAGACTGGGGAAATATTTGGTGATAATCTTATTGAATAGGTGTTGCATTTCTTTGTTCTGGTATTCCTCACCTTCGTCCACCCTAATTATACAGAGGTTAAGTTCCTTGGCACTGTCTGCTTGCTTATTCTTGGACTTCCCTTTGGCATAGTTTAAGTGGTTTTTTTCATATCTGTGACTTTTTTCCCAGTAGCTGCATTTTGTCTTCCATATTTGATATTCTAATTTCCATTTCATCCATTCTGTTAGCTATGTCTTCCATTGTGGTTTGCCTGGAAGAAGTTGAACCATTTATGACTTCTATGTTGGTTCTCAGAGTATTAAGCTCATCTCTTAGCAAGATGTGTACTGCATCTATTTTTCAGTGCATCTCTTGTTTGAAATCCTGCATCTCTTTTGATAATTCATTTCTTTGTTCTTTAAGTTTCTGACCTATTTCTTGTTTAATTCTTGAGTCATTGCTTCTAACATACCTTGGACGTAGCGTTTGTCTTCCATTCCTGTTTTGCTCCCACTGGGGCTCTTCCCTGGGTGGCTGCTGGCCTTTGGGGGTGTCTTGCTATCTTGGCTATTGATGAATCTTGTGATTTTTTGCTATGATTTTCGCATGGGGACTCAGGGATTATTGGAGACCAGTCCCAAACTCTGTTTTGGTCAGTAGGTGGCTGTCTTTGCTTGGTTCTGAGTTGGTTCCTGGATTAATTGATGAAGCTCACTCTTGGCCCTGGGTTGGCTGAGAGAGTCTGTACCTAGTCTTGGTGCTGGTGGGGGAGAGGCTGACCTCCAGCTTGCTTGTACCCACATAGGACTCTCAGCTGTCTGCCAGAGATCACAGGCAGTTCCTGCCTTCAGCCAAGGACTAAGCAGCCTAGATTGTTTGTGCTCCCTCCTAGGGGTGCTCTGGGCAAGACAGGGTGGGCAGGGTGTATTCTTCCAGTTGCTGGAGTCCACTATGAGTTCCTGACTACAATCAGGTGTGGGTGGCTTGAGCTATCCAATCTCCAGCCCAGGATACACAGGTCAGGCTCTGGTGGGATTTGGGCTTCTGGTTCTTCTGCCCTGGACACACAAGTCTTTTGCTATCAGAAGCGTGGTTGGGGGGGCTGCAGTTCCCTGCTTTCCCCCCTCTGCTGAGGCATGTGCTCAGCTTCTGACTTCAATTGGGACAGGTGGGTCATGCAGCTCAGGCACCTGGTCCCCAGCCTGGGACACACTGGTTGGGCGCAGGTGGGACCTGTGCTGCTGGGTTTCCCGCCCAGGGCACACTGATTGGATTTCTTCTGCCACTGGCTGCTGTGGCCCACAGGTACTGTTCCCAGCTTGAGCTTTCGTGCTCCCTTCCAGGGGCACTCATGGTCAAGCCTGGTGAGCTGGGTGTGCTCCATGAGTTGGTGGGTGCTTGTACAGTTCCCAGTTTTAGTGGGACCTGTAGTCCAGGTGGCAGGGGGAGGGGTCCAGGTCAAGCTCTGGGGTTACCACCAGCACTGGTCTCCCCTGTGGGGTACTCACTTATCTTGGAACTGGTTGGGAGCTGTCTAGTGGTGCTGCAGCAGATCACTGTTTCTGTGCACTGCAGGTCACTGATTACCACCACGTTCTGCCTTTGGTCGAGATGATTGTGGGCTGGGCTGGGTGGTGGTAGTGGTGGCTCCGGGTCTGTGTTTCACACGGTCTCTGCCTCTGTTGATGCTGTCCGGGTCAGCACTGCGAGTGGTTTTTGCACTGGCCTCCTATGGACCGCTGTGGTTTGGGGGGTGGGTGGCTTTCCAAATGGCACTGAGCCACTCTGCGGAGTGGGGTGGGAGAGGGGTCTTCACGCAGGTTCTGAGCTCTGAGGTTTCTGTCTCTTGTTTGCTCTCTGGGTCAGCACCCGCACCTTGGGCATCTTCTGCGCTGGTATTGCAGCCCTGGGCCGGGCCAGGCCGCAGGTTGGTGTGGAGCGTGGCCAGCAAAGGGTGCAGGAAGGGTCTTTGAGTTTTCCATTCTGAAATTTTTCCTTTTCTTTTCCTTTTTTGTCACCTCCTGTTTTTTCTCAGGATGTTTAGCTTTTTGCTGTTGTTGGTCTCTTGGGGAAACTAAGTGTTGGTTGGAGAGAGCTGTGGTGTTTCTCTACTGGTCCCATTACCATCTTGGCCCCCTCCCAAGCCTTTTAACAAACAGTACACTTGATAATTAACTCCTTTGATGCAAGATCTATAATTTTTGCAGTCAAGGAGTATAAATTTAACCAAAAAGGAGAAAAGGTTACCATTTTATACCAGAATGACAGTTTTTATGTATTACTATGAGATTATGTTGTACATGTTCACACACACACACACACACACACACACATTTAAACAAAAGTTTTAAGGCATGCTTAGCTTAGAAAGAAAGAAAGAATATCAACCGTAAGTTCTTTTGGAATTCCAGTGGCAAAGTGATATTATTTTGCTCAATTTATGATAAAACCATGCACAAGGTCAATGTTAGAAAAGTTAGGCAATGCCAAACAAAATGCAAGGTAATTTTGACAAACAGAATGTAACAGACTTTCCATGCTTAAACAAACATTGATAACAAGAAGAGAAAACCTTTAAATAAGTTTTGGTGATAGGACACATTAGTATATGAACTGAATGTTTTAACACCTAGAAGAATGAAGAGGAGTAAGGTTGGTGGAAGAGTGGGGTTGCAGAAAAACCCATCATGGGGCCGTTGTCTCTTCCTAGATGTCAGCTTCCAGGGTCTGTAGAGAGAATTGGGGGAGGAGGCAGCACTTTTAACCTGAAGACATTTAAGGGGAGGACATGGCATAACTAAGGAACTGGAAAGTGAATGTTTGAGTAATTGGATAGATAGAGCAATAGAAGAGGCAAGAGGGAGGGATTTCTCTTTTGCAGTCTCCTAGAGGAGAAATTAAGAATCTAGATTTTGAAGTGAGTGGATTCAGGAAAGTGAAAAGGATTGGATTATTCTTTGAGTCTCAAAGACAAAAAGGATGGTTTGTTTTTTTATTAGGGTTCTTTGGGTGGGAAAGGAAGAGAGCAGTGTAAGAGAGAATCTGACCTCAGAGTGTTTGCCAGCCAGCCACTGTCAGTGACAGATTAATGAAAGAGCCAGAGCAGAGGCCCATTTATTTAGGGTCTGGAAGGGGGGAAGGTGGATTAGCCACAGAAGGGAGTTGAGAAATGTGTAAGTTTGTAGGGGTTTGTTTAGAGGGAGCTTAAGCAGGGCCAATATTGTTGTTTTACCTTTGGAGACCGATGCTCACCCCTACCTTGTGTCAGCTACACGGGCAGGCAGACACAGGGAGAGGGGTCAGCAGAAGGAGTTTGCTTGAAGCAGACAGACAGTTTTAGCCTAGAGAATCTGGACCAACTGCGAATAGCAAGAGTGTCGTTAGAAGAGCAAGGAAGGAGAAAAGGTGTTGAAGGTCATCAAAGAAAAGACAGAAAGATAGAAAGAGGGAGGGAGGGAGAGAGAAAGAAAAGGGGATGAGAGACAGATCGAGCTGCTACAAGATCAGGAGTTACTTTTCTAGAAGAGATGGTTGGGAGGCTCATGGCAGAGAGGGGGCTTGGTGAGCAAGGCAGGCAAGCAGGGGTGGTGGTCTTGAGCAGAGATTAGAGAAGGACTTGGTGGGCAGAACAGGATGAGCAGAGGGGTCTCTGGAGTGGAGGTCAGAGAAGAGCTTGGGTTTAGGGGACCTTGGACTCCTCGCTGTTTCATTGCAAAATTGTTTCAATCAGAGGAATAAAACCAAAGGTTCCGAATTTAGGCCAGCGGTGGCCATGGTAGTGAGACCAGATCTCGGTAGACAAACAAGTCAGGGTCTTGTTTTGATTTGATTGTAAGTCAGTCTGCCCACAGTCTTAAGATTAGAACGCTTAGACCGCAGGCATGCCAATGAGGTGTCCCTGGGAGACAATTTGGAAAATTTGGTAGGACTACGGAACCAGAAGGGAGAGACTCCTGGAGTCTCTGGGGACCCCACAGACAGGAAGGGAGGGAGGGACTCCTGGAGTCCCGGGGGAGAGATAGGCCTTTTCTGGGTTTCAATAATACCTTGAGTCATGCAGGGTGGCAGTCCACAAGACATGCACTGCTTATGTAGGCAAAAGCCACGAGGTCTTTCAGGTGGCTGTTTAGCCCAATGTAAGCTTGGAGAGCTCTGCACTCTCGATGGAGAAAGGCCTCAGAAAGGTAAAAGGCTCGGTGAGAAGCTGTCAGAAGGCAGGTGGAGAGACCCAGTTACTCCTGGCGCTTTTCCTCTCCAGGGTTTTAGCACCATGTGTTGGGAAAATGGAGGAGAACGGAAGAGGAATAGACCAGACACGATCATCAACAGGCGAGGACTGTTTATTGAGGAACAGTGAGAGGCACAGACCTTCCCACGGGTTTGGAGGTTGTGCCTGAGCGTTGGGACAGGAGCTGGGTTTTTATAGGACGTCTGAGCAAGGAGGCTGGGGTTAATGAAAAAGGGAGATGGGGGCCTTTCGGTTGGGCCCACAATGGGATGCTTATAGCTGGGCTTAGGTAGATTGCCCCGCCTGCACATCAAACAAGTTCACACATATCTGGAATTTTGCCTGGGTCTGTATGGGTCTGGGGATCAATCCTTCATATTCCATCTTTAGATATATAAAATGATCTGGCCAAGAGGGGAGCGACAAGTCCTTCACTTCTGGAGGCCAGAAGTTAAAAAGGAATCTCATTAGGTGAAAATTGTGTCAGCAAGACTGCTATTCTTTCGGAATGCTCTTGGGGTGAATCAATTATTTGTCTTTTTCAGCCTCTAGAGGGCGTCCACATACCTTGGCTTGGACTCACTGCCAGGTAGTATTAAAAACCATCTCAGCTGCTGTCACTTCGGACTCTAGTGAAGTTGGGTTTTTTTTTTTTTGTTTGTTTGTTTGTTTGGTTTTTTTTAACACTTATAAGGAGACCAGATAACCCAGGACAATTTTCTTAATTCTTGCATAAACACATCTGCAAAGTTCCCTTTGCCATCTAAAGTAAAATTCATAGATTCCAAATACTAAGACATAGATGAATTTTAGAGACCATTATTCTGCCAAACAGAAGTATATTTAGAGATAATTTTCTGGTTTTTCCATTCTATCTTGAATCATTTGAACTTGTGGTATGTAACATGTTTGGCTATGATAAGCATTGTTTGAGTAATAAGGAATTCAAAACTAAGCAGTTGGATGCCAGCACCTATGTAACTATTGTACCTCATACCTCTATAGTAGCAGCTAATTAGTCTAATCTTGTATCAGATTTCCCTCAAGTTTGAAGTGATTCTGTTACAATTTATCAGAGTATCCTAAACCAATCTGACATAATCTACTTCTGGAGAAACTGATCAAGGCCCATTGACTTCCTGAAGTCACTCATATCGTTCCTTCTACTTTGACTCTGGAAGAAATGATGACATCACTGCTGCTGCAGATAGTAAGACTGGTGAAAATGAGTCAAGGGCCATTTACTGGAAAAGTTGTGTGTGTGTGAGTGTGTGTTTTATTTCTCCATTGATGTAGTAACTTGGTTACAGTTGCTTGGTAACTCTACATTGTTCAGAGGATTTTTTTAAAAATTGAAATGGCCTGGAAAATTCTTTTAGGGATTTCCTCACCTTATTTCTAGCCTCTAGCTCTCACTACTATCACAGGGAAACAAACATCCAATCCTTTTCTAGGTTTCACCTTTCCCCAACTTTTCCTTTGTATTTGGCACCTACTCAAGGCTTTTTTTTTTTGTTCAAAATTTTGCAAGTCAGAAATTTGAATCCATGGCCTGGGATTGCTTCACAGCAGCTTTTAAAATAGCTGCTTTTAGGTATTTATTGGCAAAAGTCTAGTATTACTGTCCTTCCCTAGAGGAGAAGAATGAAATAAATTTTGTATTTTAAGTAGAAGATATCTGGCCACCCTGAGTTTGAGCCATGTATCTGCTGGTACATGATCCCAAGGAGACTACCAGTAAGGAAAACCTACCCATGCCCAGTATGCATAGAAGTCAGTGCTGTACTACAGATGCCTGATTACTTTTTCCCATAAAATCACCCAACTTCTGCTACTGACATGCTGCCTTTCAACAAATCTAAAATCTTTGCCATTTAAATTTAAACACATTAATTTTACCTTGATTTGGGGGACACCATTTTTTTAGGGGGGGAAAGGAATGTTTCCCCATAACTGAGGGACATCAGCACTCCCACAATTTAAACGCAACTGATGATGACATGGAACTGACTGAGCGTTCCTTTAAATCCACTGAACTGTGTCATGCACCCAGGCAGGGAAATAGAATTGAAAACTTTGGCTTCTGAAATTTCTATTTTTAAATGTTATAATTTTTTAACCTTGGCTTGTCAAAACTACATGAACAATGTAGACTTATAGGAGTAGACACAACCTGAGACATGGATATCTGTTTTCTGTTTTTGTGATAAAATACCTGAACACAGGTGGCTTATAAGAAGTAGAAGCTTATTTGACACGTGGTTCGGGAGGTGGTTAAGTTCAAACGCGTGGTGCCAGCATTTGGTGAGGGCTTTCCTGTTGCTTTATAACATGGTGGAGTTAATCACATGTGGGGCAGAGCAAGCATGTGGTAGCTCAAGTCTCTTGTCTCCCTGTAACACTAACAGTTCTATCATACAGGCCTCATTCTGATGACCATATCTACTCTCAATTACCTCCTGAAAGCCTCATCTCCAAAAATTACCAACATAAGGAATTTGAGAAGTTTCAATTTGAGTTTCAGAGGGTCCCTGCTGTGTACTTGGTATGACCTTGATACTTAAACTGGTCAAGACTCAGTTTTCTTACCTGTGTGTGGAGAGCATACTAGTCCCTAATTTAGTGTTGGGTGAAGTGAGAGGAGGACTGTGGAGCAATCAGGATCTTAGGCACCAAACACAGCCAGTAATAGCTGAATGCCAGTGCTCCGGAGTGACTCCTCCCGTAAAGTCAATGCACAGGGAGTGCTATTTCTGTCTAGAACCTGTGAGTTCATGGCGCATTTGTTTATCCATGTGGGCCTTTAAAAACAAAACAAAACCTTTTAGTAAGTTGGGCACTGGTGGCTCACACCTGTAATCCTATATCCAATTAACCACCAAAAAGCTGCAAGTGGGGCTGTGGTTCAAGTGGTAGTGTGCCAGCCTTGAGTGAAAAACTAAAGGAGAGCACCCTGTCCCTGAGGTCAAGCCTTAGTACTGACATCAGAAATGCAAAACAAACCAAAAATCCCAACCAGACCCCCCAAAAAAACATTTTAATAATTTTTCAACATTAAGTATCTGGAGATTTCACAGAAAAGCATGAATTTCTGGCTTCTCTAGAATATATGGGAGGATTTGAAGATCGCTTGCCCTTTTTCCTACATGGCTGAAATAGTGCAATAGACTGGAACTTAGTAGGGGTCCCCAAGGGCACACTCTTCTCAAGTACTTGGGATGTGCCAGCTCAGAGGCCTGCGGCTTTGTGGCTGACTGGTACATGAAAAACCTTCCCCAAACTTGTACATGGGAACAACGATAGCCTTCACCCCAAGAGAAGCTGGAAAGCAAGGACCTAGAAACAAGAGCTTACGACCCAGCCATCCATGACTCTCAAAACTGAAATGTCAGTAATCTTACCAGTTCTAGTAGCTTTGGGCACATTCACTAGAAAAATTTAAAGTAGTGATAAAAGAGGTATTTGCAGGCTTGCCATATTGGAGCGTTCAACAACAAAATCAAAGAGAAGTTCTTGAATCAGAAAATGACTATTCGAGTAATACTTTTCTTTTTTAGGGGAGGGGCAGTAGTGGAATTTGAATGTAGGGCTTTCTGCTTGTTAGGCAAGCACTCTGCTACTGAGCCATACTCCAAACCCTTTTTTGCTTTAGTTATTTTTCAGATAGTGTCTTTTAGTTTTGTTCCCTCTACTAAGCTAGCCTCAGACTGTAATCCTCTTACTTATGCTACCCAAGTAGCTGGAATTACAGGTATGAGTCACAGTACCTGGCCTTCAAAAAGTATTCTTGTGGTTTGTCTTTTAAATAGCTAGGCACAAAAAGACAGCTACAAGCTCTCATTCGTGTGTGTGTGTGTATGTGTGTGTGTGTGTGTTGGTCCTGGGCCTTGAACTTAGGGCCTGGGCATTGTCCCTGAGCTTTTTTGCTTTTTATTTTTTTTGTTTTTGTTGCTCAAGGCTAGTGCTCTAGCACTTGAGCCACAGTTCCACTCTTGGCTTTTTTGGTGATTATTTGGAAATGGTCTCACAGACTTCCTGCCCTGGCTGACTTCTAACTATGGTCTTTGGATCTCAGCCTCCCGAGTAGCTAGGATAAAAGGCTTGAGCCACTGGCACTCAGCTTCTTGTGTAGAATCTAAAATCTTGAACTTACAGAAAAAGCAGAATGGTGGTTACAGAGGCTTGGGTGTTTCCTGTGTTAAAGGGCCATTGGGGAGCTATTAGCCAAGGGACATACAATTAAGTTTGATAGAAAGGAGAAAAAATAAAAAAAATAGGCAAATATATAGAGATAGTGATTACTTGAGACAAGGAAGAAGACAGGTGGGAGAGAGGCTGGAAATTGGGAATGACTGTTAATTGTTGCATAGTTTCTTGGGTGATAAAAAAGTCAATTGTGGTAATGGTTCACAACTCTGAACATATTTAAAAAAACATCGAATTAAATATTTTCAAATGGAGGAATTATATGATGCATGAATTGTATCTCAGTGAAACCTTTTTTTTTTCCTGCAGAGCTGGGGTTGAACTCATGGCCTTGAACCTGTGCTAAATAAGCACTCTATCACTTGAGCAAATCCCTGGCCTCTCCTACTTTTTTTTGGGTGCCAATCCTGGGGCTCAGACTTATTCTCTCTCCCTACCCCTTTTTTTGAGTCAGGGTCTTACCACAATCTTTGTTCAGGCTAGCTTCAAACTCACCAACTCCTGCCTCTGCCTCATGAATAGCTGGGATTACAAGCATACACTACCATGCCTTGTTCTCAACAACACTGTTTTTGAAAAATTAAAAACAGGGCTGGGAAGTTGGCTCAGTGGTAGAGTGCATGCCTGAGGCCCTGGGTTCGATTCCTCAGCACCACATAAGCAGAAAAAAACCGGAAGTGGCGCTGTGGCTCAAGTGGTAGGGTACTAACCTTGAGCTGAAGAGCTGAGGGACAGCGCCCAGGCCCAGAGTTCAGCCCCCACAACTGACAAAATAAATAAATAAAAACAACAGTCTTTCCTCCTAAAAAAGAGAAAGAACGCTAACCAATAGTGACATGATATTTAAATAAATTGAGAGTATCTAAAACAATGGTTAAAAGCAATACTCACTTTACTTTTAAATTTAACTTCATGCAAGCCTCCTTCCTTAGTAATACATTAGATGAATAGTTCCCTTTTTCATGTTTCTTCCCTTCTTTTCATTTGTAAGTCTCAAGTAACAGCTCTGGCTCAGAGCTAAGAGCCTTCCTGAGTTCAAGCAATTCAAGCAGCCTGGAAGCTGAGCACATTTGTTTTGGGCAGTGAGGTTGTCTTTTGTGCCTTGATGGCTCTTTACCAGTGGGATCGTGTTTCTAGTAATGGCGGTAGACCTATGCTGACCTGTCTCGCATAACCCTCTTGTAATGAGAAGCGAGGTTGCTGAAATGCCTGGCCAAAGTGGCAGCATCCATGGTTGTGAGTAAGGGGAAGCCAGACCCACGTAAGGAGGGATTTAGGTTGATGACGTGCTGGAGAGTTTTCACATCACCTCTGAGATGAGAATGTGAGATGTGTCTGGGGTTTATAATATTGGCAGCCAGGTCTTCGGTTTGCTTAGCAGTAAACCATCCAATCAGAAGTCCATCCTCTTTTAGTCTCTAAAGCCTCAATATAATTGAATTATAATCATCAAAATAAAACCCCTAAAACTCTCGAGACTCTTCTGGTCCTGTAACCTGAGGTGATCAGATACAATAATGATGAAAAGGGGCCCCTGGAATCAGACTGTCTGTATTTGAGCCCTGTCTCCGTCACTTATCTACAGCTATGAGAGTCTCCATTTCTTTTGTCAAATGGCAATGATAAAGACTCAGAGTAAAAAAAAAAAGACTCAGCGTGCCTCCTAGTAAGAACTCAATAGTTATTACCCATTTCCCATCATCCTCAGTGTTCTCTGCTACTCAAGTCAGGCTAGCACGGAATAATAGTATAAATAGCAAGTAATTGTGCTGTTTGGGATCTCCCCTTTTTCTCTTTGATTCTTGAACTGTTATGTGGCAGAGCTCCTCTGGTGCCAAATAGTCTTCCTGTTAGTAATGTTTTAAATATATAACCAGTAAAACAAACAGATCTCCCCCAGGGGGTCCCCCCCCTCCCACCCCCCCTCCACTATGAAGTCAATCACACTAAATGAGAGTGTGCTGGGCTGTTGCCATGGGGATGCAGAGTATTTTGTAAAACACTTGGCCTTGGGGACAGTTGATGAGTCACACTCAGGGCTGGGTGGTGCAACTGCTTTCAATTAAAGCCTCCAGACTGAGCATTGTATTGGAGGGCTACACTATTTTTCCAGCAATAAGTGAGGGGTATCTCTGATCTGAGGGTTTAGTTATATACTTGGTTCATTTGTTCTGTGGACATTTTCTCCTATTTCCTTACTGTGAGTAGAAGGAGCTGTCTATAGATATCATTTTGCTCTTCCATATGTCTCAGGAAATGGTAAACTTAGTACTGATAACTTCTGTTTTACTGTAAAGTCCCCACGCAATGAATCCTAACTGAGACATTTTTGTGGCCTTGTTCATTCTTCTCTGAACCTGGCCTCTTTACATAGATCCTTGAACATGAATCAGGCCTGCTCAAACTTATTCCACATTTTCTTTTTAGTTAAGTATACAATAAGACATTTTGCACCTGGAAATAATTGTCCAACTACAGGCAACAATGTCAGGAGTGAAAATCTCTACTAGACAAGACTTCCTCTGGAATTTACTAGCTAGTAGAGGTCAGAAAAATCTATCTCAAGCAATTTGGAGATTGGAGAAGGAAAGTTCAATGTAGGATATGCCATAGTCTTATTTGGATTAATGTTGTTCAGGGGATGCACATGGAGGAGGAGAAATCACCATGGCTTAGTGGTAGAGTGCTTGCCTAGAATGCATAAAGCCCTGGGTTCAATTCCTCAGTACCACATAAACAGAAAAAGCCAGAAGTGGCACTGTGGCTTAAGTGGTAGAGTGCTAGCCTTGAGCACAGAGAGGCTCAGGGACAGTGCCCAGGCCCTGAAAAAAAAAAGGTAGCTTGACATGACCCTTGAAGGACAAAGAGGAAAAGACAAGGTCAGGTCCCAGCAGTAGACTGAGGTCCATGTACAGGTGTTAGGACAGACAGACCTTCAGAAAAGAAGTTCAGCTGAGGTAGGGCCCTACTTGCTGCAGGTCAGGTATAGGAGAGTGTTTCAGCCAGAAGTGGTTCATGCAAGCACTTGGAGAGCACTAGGTGGAGGGGCTGTCAGACTCTTTGGGGATAGGACCTCGGTATCCAGTTACCCGGTTGTTTGTTTGGTTGATTTTTTTAAAATTTCCTAGGTGCTTCATGCTCATCCAAGGCTGCATATTTCTAGAATAATGGAAACTAATCCCTGAAGTAGAAGCTGAAATGACCAGCTCTAGTGCTCTTGCTCTGACATAGCTCACTGAAAGTTCTTGGGGAAGTCATTTGAACTCTGGGCATCTGTTTCCCCTACTATAAAATAAGAGATTCAACTAGATGACTCACGGTCCAGTGCTAATGATCTGTGACTCAGAGAGGGGAAACCACTTTTTTTTATTAGCTCTGATTCTGTACTGCCCACAAGCCAAGCCTAATTCACCATTCATCCTTTGTAATTTCACACAGAAAAGAAAAAGCTAGCAGTCACTCCAGAGAGGTGTAGCCAGGGACTATAATGGATGATCAGGGAAACAAATGAACAAACAAACAACAGCAACAACAAAAACAAGATTACATCCCTTGGTTTAACAGAACAATTTTTTCTAACATGAACTTAAACAGGAGAAAAAGGAGAAAACGAGTCTTAGGTGGAAGCCTGATCTATTAGTTTTCTGTTGCTACCATAACATTACCACAAATTCAACTTTTTCATGGCACATTTCTTGTCATACTGTTCTATACGTCAGATGTCAGACAGTCCCACTGGGCTAAACTTTAGGTGTTCACAGGATGTGTTCTTGTGAGGAAGTCTCAAGGAAGATGACTTTCTTTGCTCATTTTGTTTTTTTAGCCAAATTCAGTTCTTTGCTGATATATGATTATTCTTCCTGTCCCCCACCCATTTCATCGCTGGCTGTTGTAATCTGAGGCCAATTCTAGAGGCCTTCTCCTATATTCCTAGACTCATGGACATTTTCTATTTTCAAAGCTAGCAACTATGGGCCAGTTCCTCTTCCTTGAATATCTCTCTTCCCTCTCTTCGTTTTTCTAACACAGCCAGGGAAGCAGCTCTACTTTTAAGGAATAACTTGCTAAAATGGGCCCTTTCAGATAAGACAGGATAATCTGTATCTCAATATCCTTAGCTATTAATCACATCTGCAGTCTCCCTTGACATGTAAGGCACCAAACTCTCAAGTTTTAATTAGGATGAAGACATCTTGTGGAGCATATTCCGCCTATCCTATGCCTGCAGGTAAAGATTTCCTAAGAGTTAAGAAACAAGTTGGTAGTTGTGGTGCTGGCGAGGCCATAAACTTGTCTTCTGAGTCACTATTGGTCCTAGAGGAGAGGGAAATATTTGTTGAATACATGTTTTTTCCCTGGTATGGGTAGAGTGGAACCCTAGACACTAATAATTCTAGATGTTGTTTTCCTTGTTCATTCAGGGATAATAAAATAACATGCTAATTCTATGAGAGTATAAATTCTTTGAAAGCAAATGTTAACAGCTGAACACGACCACCCTCCCTGTCCCATGGAATCCTCTGCTTTTCTAGGTACTCCAGCTCATCATCTTCAGCACTAACCAAAAATGAACTAATGATTTTGACACTATACTCTTAAAAAGGCTTTAATTAAGCTGGGCGTTGGTGTCTCATGCCTATAATCCTAGCTTGCAATTTGAAACCAATCTGGGCAGAAAATTTGTGAGACTCTTATCTTCAGTTAATCATCAAAAAAGCCAGGAGTGGAGCTGTGGCTCAAGAGGTAGAATACTAGCCTTGAGCAAAGAGCTTAAGGATAGTGCCCAAGCTCTGAGTTCAAGCCCCAGTATTAGCACACATAAAAATAGGCTAATTAATTGCTTTTTTTCTGATCCTCTATCTATGTAGGATCTGAACTTCAGATTAGATACTTTTGAAGTTTTTTTTCGTTTTCAGTGCTGGTTATCAAACCCAGGTCCTCATACATGTAAGAGAAATGCTGTTCTACTGAGCTACATCCTGAGCCCCAGCTCTGAACTCATTACAAGAGTAAGTGAAAGTTGATCCATTCAGTATGTATTTATTGGATGCCTACTATATGTAGGACTCAAGCAATTCAGAGATCACGGAGGATGAGGCAGCTGTTCTAATCAAAACAGTGATCTAGCCAAACCTGTGTTCATGAGAAAAGGTTGACCTTGTTGAGTTGGATCTGGTGCCTGGCCCACAATTGTTTAATGATAAGACAAGACACAGAGTTTCCCTTAGAGTTATATCCATTTGGTTGATTAATTATTCAAAAGGTTTGTCTCTGCTTTATAGCAGAAAGAAAAAAAGACATTGATCTGTAACTTTGTTTTAGCATTTCTCTGGAACAATATTATTTTTTTTTTCTGTCATGCTCTGGCAGAGAAAGGAAACAGATTTTGTTGTGAAGCGGATGGAAATACTCTAAAGCTTTCTACTCTGGGGGTTGATTCTTGATAAGCAGAATTGGGGAAGTGTTGTTTGAGGGAAAACACCCTAATTTTCCCTTCAGTTTTCCACTAAATCTGGTACATGACTTTTTTGTACATTAAGTTGCAGTATTTGTGTGTGTGTGCACATGTGTGTGCGACTCCTAGGAATTGAACTCAGAGCCTGGGCACTGTCTCTGAGGTTTTTGGCTCAAGGCTAGCACTCTACCACTTGATCCACAGCTCTACTAGCTCCACTTCTGGCTTTTTGGTGGTTAATTGGAGACAAAAGTCTCTCAGACTTTCCTGCCTGAGCTGGCTTTGAACCTTGGTCCTCGGATCACAGCCTCCTGCGTAGGATTACAAGTGTGAACCTTTAGCACCCCTGGCCTAATTTGACAGTACTTTTAATCTGAGCACTTTTCCCTCATAGAAGAACACATTTCAGTTCTGGATACTAGCGAATATTAAGAAAAGAACACAAACATAAAAGGAAAACAGCCTGGATCCAGCCTTAAACTGTTACCCTTAGTACAGCTCTTTTTTTTTTTGTAGACCACATAACCTCTCTAAAGTTATAGTTTCCAAGACCATGAAATGAAATAATATAGCCCTGTATTAGGCAGAGTCCTGTGTTTTTTAACAACAAAAATCAACTACATATCGACTTGTACCTTGAAGCAGCAAAACAATATACAGCTTATAGAATCTCCAGGAACAATAGGAACAAAGTAGGCCAGGCAGCCATGAGGATGTCCGCTGAAGTAAATTACAAAGCTCTCCTGGTTGAAATAGTGCTGTAGCTAGAAATTGATGCTAGTGGCACTTCCTGTCCCCTCTGTTTGTGAAACCTCAGGATTGCTACCCTCCGGCCCTGTCTGCTGGATACTCTGCTTTTTAGTGTCACTTGTTTCTACTTCTGTATAACAAGCAGGATATATATGTTGAGTGAACTTCGGTCGTCAGTTCTTCCTTAGTGGTGAAGGAATCTGGGGAAGCAAATATTTCAGTTTTTATAAGCAGAGGTAGAGTCTTCCCAATCATTGAAACTTCTAAGACTAGAAGTTACCCAAATATAGGATGGAGTCACTGATGGTAGGCTTCTCCCACCACTGCAGAAAGGAAGAAAGGAAAGAAGAAGGGAAGGAAGAAGGAAGGAGGAAGATTTATTAGAGGTGAAGTAAGCACTTAAGTCCATCTTCAACTGTCTTCAGGGTTTAAATACACAAAGAACGAGGGATGGGGGAGAGAGGTATATATAATGATTAAACAGTAGATTGCAGATATGTTCTTGTGGGAGGGGTTCAGAGAAGTTGTTAACATTGATATCACTTGAGAGAAAACTTAGGACAAATAAGTCATTGCTGCTGGAGGGTGGTTTGTCTTGAGGAGAAATTGTGCTGTTCCTTTCCTTGGGCAAAGCTCCCTCCATCTCTTCATATAAAGATGCCATCCATACGTCTGGTCTTTCCTGGATTCCAAGATAATTGCAAAGTGAATACAGAGAGAATGGCTTAATGCAAAGACAGATATAAAATGGAGACAGTGATGCCAAGTTTTTCTCCTGCTTTTAGTTAATTAATAGTCCCAAGTAAATAGTCAGTGCTTTTCAGCCAAAGAAGTTTAAATATGTGTTACCACCTATCTTTACCATTCCAAAAGAAAAAGCTTGACCCATACACCCTAACACAACTAGATTCTGTGTAATTGACAATGCCATCTCTCCTTCCAAGGGCACATAGGTGTCAGTCTTACCAGTTACTATGCTCATTTCCAAGTTCAAGATCTTTTCATGGTCCTGGTCTTCCTTCAGTTCTGATCATATCTATCTCAGTGTTCTGTAATATTTAGACTGAATTGCAAATATATAGGCTAGCATAGCCTATATAAGGAGGGAGAGAGAAAAACATGTTTAATTATGTAAATGCGTCACACAGCAAGGAAGAAAACATTGATTACACATTTCATGTTTATGCCCTAGGTCACATGGTCAAATAAGTATTTTTAAAATTTGCTTCCTTTATTCCCATTCCTGTTCTCTATCCCTTTACCTTCAGCGCTTCCCTTGATTGACTTACATTCTTCATACAGAGGCATGGCCCCAACTCCACTAGTGGAAGATCCAAGCCCTTGACAGTCTTAAGCCACCTCTGGAACCAACCATGTCCTTTCTTGCCTTATTATGTAGCAGCAAATTCTATTTCCTCTTGATATTAAGGATGAGCCAAAACAACACTGTAGCTGGACATGATGGTATATACCTATAATCCCAGCACTTGGTAGAAGAATCCTAATTCAGGGCTAGCCTAGTGCTACATAGTGAGATTGCTTTAACCAACCCATTGACTCACCAGCCACTGTAGCCAGCATAAGGCTTGTCTCCTGTGGCACGAGGAAACTCAAACGGCAGTTTTGGTTGTCAATTTTAAAACTTTTGCTGGTCTTCCTAGGATCATTCATCCTTTGGATATCAATACCTGTAAAACAGCAGAACCTACTCTCATTGAGATGAGAAAAGATATTGAACAATGTCCACAGGGGTAGGTCACATCTTGTCCATCTGCTTAGTAAGAATACACATAAGTAATGTGTTTCCCTGAGATGTTCTACCAAATCATTTGAGCCTTAGGAGGGGATAGCTAGTGTGAGCCCTGATTGATAGCCACTGAGCTAGAAACATAGTCTGTGCTGTGAATGACATCTGAAGGGGCGGGGGGGGGGTGTTCCTATAGAACTGAGTCCTCTTCCAGTGGGTCTGATGCTATCTATCTCTTGGAAGATAGTGTCAGAGCTGGACTCAACTGTTGGAGAATCTGTTGTGGATTAGTTGGTTGCTGTGACCAGAGATCATAGAAATATTCCAAACTGATTGTTGAGTGAAAGAATAAAAAAATCACTTGCGTTTGGTTTTCTTATCTCCAGACATACTCTGTCTCACATCTAGATGTAATAGATTCTCCCTGTATCTGCTACTTCTCAAAATGAACTTAGGATTCTTTTTATCCTTTAATTACTTTCTTGTTATTAAGCATTATTCATAGTAGGCTTCCTCTGCTTAAATAACTGATACTTTCTGTCTCTTGACTATTCCTTGATTGACATAATCATCAGACATTGAACATTTTTCTTAGATGCTTGAGTAGCTAAGAAAGATGTAATAGCTTATTTTTTAGAAGTCCATTAATCTATTGATTTTTTTTTGCGCAAGAATAGTATTGTGGTTATGTCTAAAAAGAAGCACCTTTTTCCTTTAGAGGTACACACTGAAATATTTACAGACAAAAAGGCTTCTGAGATTTGTTGCAAAATAATCAAAGGAGGAGAGAAGATGGTAAGAAGTATAGGGGAAAGATGATTAGCTTTGAGTTCATAACTGTTGAAGGATAGTGGTATTTCCTTCATTAGCTTTATATAAAAATATGTATCACAATTTTAAAATATACTTAATTTAAAATGCACTTAATTTTGTATACTTTAGAAATTTTAGATAACAAAAGCAAAGACAAAAATATGTTAGCTGCTTCCAGCATGCTATAAATATTTATAAAGGAAAAAACTTAGGCACTTCCGTTAAGAGTCTAATCTGGCTAGTAGATTTCAATGGTATTGTAGGTCTCTAGAAGTTAGGGGTGAGCTCAGGTCAGTATTCCTGAAAGATGATCCTGGCGAATGATTACAGTGTGCTTGTAGAGAGTGAGGAAGAAGATGCACACTGTTTGCTTGGGCTGTTATTGTAGGATCCTTATTCATGTGTACTCAAGGGGTTTGGTGCCCACATATTGCCTCCGGCTTGGGTGTTAGTACAGAGCAAGGACTTTCCACTGCAATGACTTGGATCAAATCTGTGGTCTTCAGACCTATAAAGTTTTAGAATATACAAGTGAAGTTTGAACTATTTTGGTCAAGGGAGTCTATAATGAATAAGCCAGACTATTCTGATAACATTGCCACCCATCTGCTTATTGTGTGCATTTGGCATCTGGCAGGAAAATTCTGCTACTTGGCTTCTGCAGCCCCAGGACTACTCCTCGTATTCTCATT
Source organism: Dipodomys ordii (assembly GCF_000151885.1). Classification (NCBI taxonomy): domain Eukaryota; kingdom Metazoa; phylum Chordata; class Mammalia; order Rodentia; family Heteromyidae; genus Dipodomys; species Dipodomys ordii. Next base: position 12,675,573 of record NW_012267242.1, read on the forward strand.
GAGGTCAGGAAGCTTATTTCAGCTGCAGTTGCCCCCTGGCATAGCTCACTTGTAGAACAATCATTAGAGTGCTTTTGAAGGATCATGATTTTTTATCACAATGTATTTCTCAAAGTCTCGGTGAAGGGAAATCTCTGGGAACACTTTAATCGAATCTATAGGCAACTTCTACACAATAAGGCCCCAAATATTTTCATTATCTTAAGACTGATTTCTTGGCTGAGTGTAGAGACACATGTCTGGAATCCAAGCAATAGAGAGAGTCTGAGGCAAATTGGGAGGGCCAGTCTGGGTTATATAGCAAAACCTTGTCTCAAAAAGCAACTGGACATGGCTCACACCTGTAATCTTGGCCACTCAGATGGAGATTTGGAGGATTGTGATTCAAAGCCAGTCTGGGAAAAAGTTCAGGAGATTCCATATCAACCAATAAAAACTGAGATGGGGGTGGGGAGTGGGGGGGAGGGGTTGGAGGAGTGATTCAGTTGGTAGAGCTCTAGCCAGTGAGCAAAAGCATCAGGTAACAAATTGGAGTCCAAGTCCTGGACAAAAAAGAAAGAAAAGAAAAGAAAAACAATGATGGAACACACTTGTCCTTCTATCTCTGAGGGAAATAAGAGATTTGCAGTCTGAACTTGCTGGGTATAAGTCTGAAATGCTATTGGAAAAGTAACAAAAGCACAAGGCTGGGAGTGTGGCTTAAGTGATAGAGCATCTGCCTGTCAGGTACAAACCCTAGTACCACCAAAAACAAAATGAAGCGTGGAGTTCTTCCTCAACATTATAGGGAATAAATTCTTCCTAAATATTATAGCAGATGTTGTTGGCTTTTCAACCTGGTATATTCCAATATATCCTGCTATAGCCCAGGAAGCTGACTAATCAAATAAACAGGACTAAATCATGAAGAATCAGACACAAGCATTTAAATTTCAATTCATGACCTCATTTGTGTGTGTGTGTGTGTGCATGTGTGCGCACATGTGTGCATGCAAGCACACGTGCTGATCCTGGGACTTGAACTCAGGGCCTGGACACTGTCCCTAAGCTTCTTTGCTCAAGGCTCGTACTCTACCACTTGAATGACAGCTCTGCTTTTGGATTTTTGATGGTTCGTTGGAGATAAGATTCTTACAGTCTTTTTTGTCCAGGTTGGCTTTGAACTGTGGTCTTCAGATCTCAACTTCCTGAGTAGTTAGGATTATAAGCATGAACAATCAATGCCAGGTTTATCAGGCAGACTTAAAGTTTATCAGGCAGGATAAGAAAGCCATTGTTTTCTGATGCTTAAAAATCTCTGTTTTTGGTATAAGCATTGACATTTTAGTTGAAAAAAGTAATAAATATGCAATCCTCCCAAAAGAGTTCCTTAATAAAACTAGCTTACCTATTTTTATCAGTTCTTGTAAAAGGCAAATGAAAAATTAAACTTTTAATCCATCTTCATTCATAAAATTGTTTAGTCTGAGCAAAACTTCTCTGTTGTGTTGCTTTCTTAGGAACTTGTTCTTATTAGCTGTTCCATCTGGATGTCTAATATTTGGTTTGAACTTATGCATATATAAAACAGGATCGGCAGAAACAAGAAAATACTGTTTTCTCTCCCCAACTGAATTGAAATGAAATGCTCATGAATTTTCTAGTCACAAACTGCATTGAAAATAGAGGCCCTGAGGCATATTTTTGGCTTGGAAACGTATTATCTTCATCTGCTTGTTGGCTTCCACTAGCAACAAAAGAATGTCACCACTCAAGGTTCCCGCTGCATGACTCATAATTCCTTCTTGTTTATACATATATAATCCATTCATCACACATTTGCTTGAATACCTCATCAGGCCCTGAAAACACAGTACAGACTTGGTCCCTGCACTTTCGGCATTAACAGTATAATAGGTAAGAGAGATGTATAAGTAGGCAACCATAGTGTAATGTGAGAAGTGCGACTAATTCATGTACCAAGGAAAGTGGTGACTGAAAGGAGAAAATTGTTTAGAGTTGGGAACTGGATTTAAAGAAAAAAAGAGAAAAAAAGGAAAGATGAGAGAGAGACTGAAGGATGCTGTAGGTATTCCCAGAAAAGTGGGAGGGAAGATATTTTAGGTGGTAACGTGACATGCGCAGGTTGTTGCAAGTATAGAATAAGGGAGGGTCTGGCAAGAGATTAAGTGGGAAAGATAGACAGGAGGCAGGCACGGTGGGCCAGCCTACAGGTCTTAGAGAGCCATCAAGGGGCTTTAAACAAAGCAGGTTTGAATTTAGAACACTTGTTTTGAAAGCATACTAATTAGTTGGAAGGGTTGGTGAGGAAGAGCAGGGAGAACTCAGAGGCAGAAGATCAACTAGAGCACAGAATATTGCCAAGATCCACCTGAGAGGCTAGCAGTACTCATCTTTAACTGTGTTCCATTCACCGAACTACATAATGCTTTGTAGCGTTATTAATAAGGAATCCTAACTCTTACTAGCTGGATTCGGTTTCCTGAAATGAAATCACATGTATGGCTGGGGGGCAGAGGTGGCAGCTTCCATGGGCAGAGCAGCTGCTGAGAAGCAGATGCCCTCATGGGAACGGACTGCATTACTCAGCCCCCACCTTACATCCCAGTGTCATCAGTTCTTTGCAATGAAAGGGACAGGCCTACTGCAGGGCCAAATAGATTAGGAATCAGATATGATACTTTTTGTCACTGCTCTTTACCTCTCTTCTTGCTGACTGGAAGTCCCTGGTCACTACTGGAGGGAGAGCTTCCAGAGCTGTATTGCTTTTTTCCTTTTCCTCCTCCTCCTCTCCTTCCTCCCCCTCCTCTTCCTCCTCCTCCTTCTCCTCCTCCTCCTCCTCTGCCTCCTTTTTCTAATTCTTCTTCCTCGTCTTTTGCAGTTAACCTACATTCTTTGTTATTAAACTTTGAGGATTTGCTGCTAACTTATGGAGAATAACTGTAGCTCAGTTCAAAAGTATGGATGATTTTTGACCTTGCTACAATCCATAAATCCACTTGTTTTCTGTCATGTTTGTTGGAAACTGTTGCCATGATTTTTGAGTTGGAGGTATGTATTCCACAGTGACTCAGGTGGGGGCTGGAAGGAAGTTGACCATGTCATGCTCCTTTTCTAAGCTACACTTTCCTTGCGTGGGTAAGTTATGTTATCACTTGTTTTGAGATTGTGCCAGTTCTTTCCTTTTCATTCATGCAAAAAAGTTCTGTCACCTAATATGTGCTGTGCCTATTCATAAAGTTTTACATCGTTCCTGGAAATACGTTAGCTTTTTTCTGGTACAATATTGTACAAGAAAGAGCTAGTCTCTGCCCTCCTGAAAGTTAGAGTACTGGTGGAGGCAGAGAATTATGGAAAATTTTAGCAGATGTCATAAGTGGTTTGTTTGGGGGTAGAACAGGATATCTTTGAGGGAAGGTGGAAATAGCACAAAACCTGAACTGTAGAGGTCAGGAAGTGACCGTTGTTTTCCTTTGCTGGAGACTGAACAGGGTTTTGTACATGTTGGAGTAAGTGCCCTACCAATGAGCTATACCACCAGCCCAGAAATGACATTTCAGCAACTGTAAAAAAAAAAAAACATCTGAATAGCAGTCAGATGATGACTAGAGGATAGTGTTCTAGGAAGAGAAAGGTGTATCAAAGGTCTGGAGAAGGAAGAACATGAAAGGAGCCTAAAAAGTCTGTGGACCTTGTAAATAGAGTGCAAACTGAGAAATGCAAAAGCTGATTTTGGAGAAGGAATCAGGATCTGATAATTAAAGGGACTTGTGCAAGCTGCTGGTGGTTCCTCCCTGTAATCATAGCTACTCAGGAGGCTGAGCTCTGAGGATCGCGACTCAGCTAGCCCAGGCAGGAAAGTTTGTGAAACTCTTGTTTCTAATTAATCACAGAAAAAGCTAGAAGTGGTGCAATGACTGAAGTACTAGCCTTGAGCCAAAGAGCTAAGGGACAGTGCTGAGGCTCCGAGTTCAAGCCCTAGGACTGGCAAAAAGAAAAAAAAGAGTTGTAGCTATGTTCAAGAGATTATCTTAGACTGATGTATCCCCAAACCAGAAACCAAGGGTTTGGAATTTATTTACTTATTACATTTATATATTTTTGTTTGTTTGAGATAGGTCTCTTTATTTTGCTCATGCTGGCCTCAAACTTCCTGCGTCAAATCATCCTCTGGTGGATGATAAGGCCTCAGCTTCACAAGTAGTTGGGACTGTGGGTGTGCTCCACTGTGCCTGGCTTGGGTAGTTTATTTATATTAGTTTATATTGAAAGGTGATACATGCAATGATGAAGAAATGGAAAGCAAGCCAGAAAAGGGAAGAAAGCCCATTAAAAATCCATTAGCCTCAGTTTTCCTACTAAGGCCCAGTCCCACTGGGGACCTTTGAGGGTTTGTTGTAGAACAGGCCTCTGAGCTGTCATACTGAGTATGAGGATTGGAGGCATTGATCCCAAGCTCTCATCCCTCACTGGTTGGGAGTTGTTCCTAGGGTTAACTCCCTGGCAGTGCTGGCCTGCCCTTGAACCCCTCAGAGAATGCCCTCACGCAACAGACACAGCAAGCCATCTGTGTAAGACAACAGTGAATGGACCATGTGGTTAGGGCACTGGCAATATCTTCTAGAGAGTAAATAATGAATGGAATCTATTGCAGCATTTTCAAAAGCTCAGTTTGGCCCATTTGAAATGGGATAAACAGAAGAATTCAAGCTATTTTTAATAGAATCTCCTCTGCGTTTTGTTGTTTGAAACAAAAAAAATCTTGACAAGGTTAGCTTTCTCACTTGTGGAGAGGGGTGAGAGAGGAAGATGATATTCTGTGGTGAGTTGGAGAGGTCTTTGGCTCATGCAAGTGGCTTGTCACTGTACTCTTAATGATACAATGGGGGTAGGGGCTGATGGTCAATGAGATTGCCCAGGGATATAGAGTCAAGGTGGGAAGAGGAAAGGGCCAAGTCAGTGTCCTTGAAAAAGATAACAGGGAGAACAAGCCTGAATTATGAAACAAGAACTCTTCCAAGAAGTTTGTGGCTCTGGATTTGAAGGAGTATTATTATTTTTTTTAATGACAGGCTTAGACATATACAAATCTGAGTGGGAAGAAGAATGACCTGGTGGAGGGAGCAATGAAAGGAAGATGCAGAAAGCCGGGAGAAGGTCAGAGGCAGAGCACAGGAACAGGGACTAACTTTAGAGGGGATCAGGGGGACTTGGCCATTTTAATAGGAGAAAAGTAAGAAGTGAGAGTGTAGGCCCTATATTATGTCATTGAATCCTAACTGAACTCTCTGAGGGTAGTTTCCCCTAACTGGCAGTAAAGACCCTGAAAAGTTAGATAACTTGCTCAAAGTCATACAGGAAAACCTAGGCCTGATCCAAGGTCAATGCTTGCCCAACTGGAATGCTAATTTGCCTGCAGTATTTTAAGTTCAATTTCTCCATAGGAAGGGAATGAAAAAATGGATAAAATGTAATTGAGTTCTTGCTTTATGACTTGATAAGCCAGAATGCAAAGAGCTTCTACCAGAACAAACATGCAGTGCCAGTTGGTAGACATCTAGAAAAAGAGCCTCTCTTTATTAATGTTTTACCAACTCAATGACAAAGAACTGACCTTTCTTCCTAAGTGGGACTTTACTAGAATAAATAACCTGGCCTTTGCTTCTGTGTGTGGCTGTGATGCACCAACATGTATATCTTATACAATTATCCTTCCCACACTCCTGTCATATAGATACTACTGTGTTTGTGTTACAGATGAGAAAACTGAAGCTTAAAGAGGTCATGTAACTTGCCCACGGCCTCAGAAGAGTAGGAAGCAGTTTGAACTAATGTCTTTCTGACTCCAAAGCTTTTGCTTTTTCAACAAAGCATTGTTTCTCTATAGCTTGGGGACAGGAAGGGACTTGTTATTTGGAGGATGAATTATGAGGCATTGTAATATCCCCTGGCTTCTAACCTGCTTCCCAGGATTTTGTCTTCTTCTTTCAACTCCTTGAACTTAAACTTAGAAAGAGTTTCAGGACTAATCATAGTAAATATTTATATAGTGCCACCCACTCTTGCAGGTGTAATGACTTAATCCTAGAGCAGCCTTGAGAGGTTCTAGTATTATCTCCATTTGCACAGGGGAAGATCAGGGCACAGAGAGTCCATGTTCCAGGTTGCTCTTCCTGTAAGTATCCAAGTTGGGATCTGAGCCCAGAAAATCTGACTCCTGAGTCTGGACCCTTAAATGATTATGCTGCTCATTGTCAGGCAAGGACTGTTGGTCTCTGATGAGGAGAATGAGTAGACTTGATTTCCAAATTGGACTTTCTGGCTTCTTCCGAATCCACTTAATAATTATTTGGTTAAAGGCAGACTTTGAATCCAGACGTATGTATGAATCACAACTCCACTATTTAAAAATGTATATGGCCTTGGATAGACCTTTTCTTTGTTGCTCAGTTTCTTTATTGGAAATGTGAGGATAATAAGAACAATCAACACAAAGGGCTGCTATAAAGATTAAATGAGAAAAGATATGTGGAGAACTTAGTAGCCTATTTGGCCCACTCAATATGAGCAATAGCGAGGTATTGCTTCCCTTTTTTTCTTTCTCCTTTTTTTTCAAGACAGGATGTCACTATGTAGTTTAGTCTGGCCTCAAACTTGATCATTCCGCCCAGTCTTCTGACTGTTGGGCGTACAGGTGCACCCTACCACACCCAGGTCTTATTCTTATAAAATGTCCCAAAGTCCATAAGAGGAAGGATTGGAGCACAGATCTACTTGACTTCAGAGCTCCAGTACATAGCCCCTGTCCACGCTGTCCCCAGGATCCTCTGCTCATCTTCTTCCAGACTTTCCCGATGCCATCAATGGACCTGTCAATCCCTGTTCACTCAAGTGTCATTGGTCCCTCCTTGTTCCCATCCCACTGTGGTAAGGAGGCATCACCAGGACTTGATTGGGGGCTGGAGGCCAGTGGTATGATCCCTGGCCCCACAATGTGGTCGACAGATCACAATAGGGAATGTGCAGTCTGTGTGCTAATGCCAGGGAAAGTGAGGATTTGGTTTACAAAACTTGTATACTAGGACTCATTATAAATTATTACAGGAATGATTTTAGAAATCTGTCATGCCAATCTACAACCTCAGTGGTTGTGTTTGCATAGATTTTTTAAGGTTCACCTGATATTTCTATGTCTAGTCCATTTTATTGGTCCTTGAGTTCCATTAACTTTTTAAACAAATATTTTTTTGGTACTGGGGTTTGAACTAAGGGCTTCAAGCTTGCTAGGCAGGTGCTTTACCAATGAGCCATGACTCTGGCCCTTTTTTTTTAACTATTCATTTTTGAGATAGGGTTTTGTTTCCTGTCCTGGTATATGCCTCAAATGAAGTCCTCCTGTTTTTCACTTTCCACCAATCTGCCTCTTATGACTAGTCTCATGCCACACACATGATCCTTTATTCTTGTGAGAGAATACTACATTTGTTATTCCGTTTACTGAAATAGCACTTTGAGACAGCTGTAGAATAAAAAGAAACAGTCTCTGTTTCAAATCTTGACGCAGTAAGTACTGTGGGATGGTAGAGTTATTTAAATCTTAGTTTGGTCATCTGTAAAATGGATATTGTGATTGCTTAGAAGGGTTATTATAAGGCCTAAGTAAGACAATGCTTAAGAAGTATCTCATATAGATCCTGACACATTATAGACTTTCAGTAAGTACACATGCTTTTTGAAAGTATATTATGTAAAGTTGTATCTCCCAGGTTATGAAAGTAAAATTATTATAATCTGGATAACATAGTAGTGTATACAAAGAAAATTATAATAACTATCCTTTGGGTGGTAATTCTTAAGCCACAAATAGTTTTGGAAAGTAAAGACAGCTGGATATACTTCCTTTTATTTCTTCTCTCTTTCTTCCCTCCCTTCTCCTCCCCACCCCCGCCGCCACCCGTGTGTGTGTGTGTGTGTGTGTGTGTGTGTGTGTGTGTTGTCATTACTGATGCTTGAGCACAGGTCCTCATAGCCTTGCTTGACTTTTTTCACCCATGACTGCAGCCATATCTCCAGTCTAGCTTTTTTCCCTCCTAGTTAAACCGAGATGAGTCTCATGGACTTTTCTTCTTGGGTTGGCTTTGAACTCCCATCTTCAAATCTCAGCCTCTTGAGTAGCTAGGATTGCAGGCATGAGCTACTGGTGCTCAAAAGACATTAAGGTTTTACTCGTGTAAAACCTTAAAATATGCTGCATCAATGGCTTTGTATTTGAATTTTGTTTTTTATTCTTTCTTTCTCCCTCTCCCTGCCCCCTCTGTTTGTTTCCTTCTCTCTCTCTCTCTCTCTCTGTTACCTTACTCTTTTGCTTATTGGCTGGCTAGTATTCTGCCATGTACCATGCCTCCAATCCCTTGATTACTTTAAGGCAATTCCTGGGATGAGAAATACTGGGTCAAAGAAAATACATTAGACTGGAAAAGTGGCTCATGCCTGTTAATTCCAGCTACTCAGGAGGTCTGAGTTCTAGGCAATAAGGCAGAACGTTAATAAAACTATATTTTGAGCAATAGGCTTGGCATGGTTGCCCATGCCTCTCATCCCAGGTATGCGGGGTTGTAAATAAGAGAATCAAAGTCTAGGCCGTCCCTGCAAAATCATACCTTACTTGAAAAATAACTAAAACAGAGAAGAGCTGAGGCATTGCTCAAGTGGTAGAGTGACTGTAGCAAACACAAAGCTTTGAGCTCAAATCCCACACCTAGAAACACTTATCCTTCCTCTCCTATTCAAAAAGGAAATTTACATTAAAGGATTTTGGTATACTTGCCTACTTTTGCCACCCCTCAAGGTTGTATACATGACATTCTTAATGCAAATGGGGTGCCCATTACATGTCACCTTTGCTGATCTCCATTGTGTTATTACTTAACTTCTGGTCTGCTTTATCTACTGTCTTTCAGTCTATATTGTAATCTTCTTGAGCAGGTCCTATGGCTGGCTATCTGCTTCTCCCTACCTGCCACAAAACAGTGCTTTGTGTTAGTCATAGTAGTCCTTGTTAATATTTGCCAAACAACGGATTTTTTAATTCATGACTATCTCTGAGTTAAGAGCCAGAGGGAGTATTGAATAATCACCTTCAAATTGGTCAAACTGAGAATCAGGCTTACAGATTTGTTTCTAGGGTCTTTCAGAGAGACGGATTGAAAAGTATTAAATCACAGATGTTCAGGAGACTTGAACAAGGAATGGGTCCAAGAGAGAAAATGAGTTAGTGTTCAGGGTCAGCTCTGCAGCATGTTTGCAATTGACTTTCTCTACTTCTGTCTGTTCTTCCTTCACAACTGGGTGGAGAGGGACAGAATCTGCTTTTACAACTCAGCCTTCTAGCAGAACGAGTGGAATTTTCCAGGCAGGTCCTCTTGTTGGCTCTTGGCATAATTGCAGCTTTGCCCTTTGGGAACCATTAGGCTGCAGCCCCAAAGCCTAGACGGCTGTTTCAGCAGGTCAGACTGTGGGAGCTGTGTATTTTTGTTGGCACAGAGCCACAAAGGATTTCAAACTGTAATATCCCTTTTTATTTTACTTGTAGTACTACATGCTCTGAGCTCCCTGATAAATGCTCTGAGCAAAAGAAAGGAAGATATCACACCCTTCCCCATCAGTACACATAGATGACATACACCCATCCCAAACAGTGATGAGTCCCTGGCAGTGGGCACCTTTCTGAATGCCAGAGTCTGGGGTAATCCGCTGAGAATAACACATTGCTTCAGAATTTTTCCGAATGAACACACCCAGTGTGTGGATGAGTTGATGCTTCATTTCTGTTACTCCTGAAGCCCTCTACTGTCCTCTAGAATAGTAGTTTTGGTTCTTCATATAGACATAGTTACAAGGGCAGAACAATTAGAAACGTTAGACCCTAAGCCTGAAAGGAAAGCGCTTTCCTAATTTGCTTGTTCTGCGTAGAGAACTGTGCTGTGTGCTGGCTGCCCAAGGGCACGCTGACTCATTGTGATCTAGAGAAATCTGGAGTAGTTTGGAAGAAGCCGCAAACATGCTATCTCAAATTTGGAATAAAAAAAAAAAGGCTTTATTGTTAGGGGCAAGAGGATGCAAACAATATAAAAATGAAAAGCTTATTTGGCATTTAATTAACGTTCCTTTCTCTGCTTATCAAATGGGAGTTGGATGCTATTTGTATTTTTTCCTAAAAGGTCCTCATCTGTCATAAAATCTTTTGTGGGTGGATCCCTTACATGACCCTTCAGGAGAACTCTTATGCAGTGGTCAGAAAGAAGTGCTGGATTCTATCTACTTCTTTCCCTTCTGCTTCATGTGTACTACGAAGTAGTCATTGCATGCAATGGTGAGGCCTGCAATTAGTGAAAAGAAGCTCTGGAAGCCCACTTTGCCATCTCGGCACTGATCCAGGTCCTTCATTATTTTGTCCACAGCCAGAGGATCTTTTTGGTTCTAAAACAACAACAACAACAAAGAGCAAAGGTTAGAAAATACCAGTCAAGGGTTATAACTCTGAACTTTATCTGCTTTGTACTGGACAGTCAACCAAGCACATAATCTCACTATTATCTGGGCTCTTATCTTAGGTAATCAGTGACCTTTATGGGCACCATCTAAACACATTTCAGTAATTTCATATTTAGGTTTTGACCAAGAATGACTCTGCACTTACTGTTTTCTGTTCAAAACTTACATTTTCTTAATATGTTTCTGATAGCATGGTCCAAGCCTTTAAAAGGAAACTTTTTCTTTTGTGTATTTTGCCATTCCTGGGGCTTGAACTCAGGGCCTGGGCTTTGTCCCTGAGCCTCTCTGTGCTCAGGACTAGTGCTCTACCACGTCAGTCATAACACCACTTCCAGCTTTCTCGGAGTAGTTTATTGGAGATAAAGTCTCATGGACTTTCTGGATTGGGCTGGCTCCAAACTCTAATCCTCAGATATCAGCCTCCTGAGTGGCTAGGCTTACAGGTGGGAACCACCAGAGCCTGGCTTAAAAGGAATTTTTTAATGAAAAAAACATGATAAAATTGTTTAGGGAGTTTTAGATCTTTGTCCTACCTATTTTGAGGATTTAATGATGAAGATGGAGAGATGGCTTTTTCTCTTTGGCACAGCTGAGGCCTCACTAGTGTGTCATAATATCATATTAGCCCTGTGACCTTGAGTAAGTCACATAGCTAATAATGTGTCTTCATGTATCAACTATGAGTGAAGGCATTGGCTTGAATGTTGTCTCTGGAATTCTTTTTTTTTTTTTTGCTGGGATTGGGGCTTGAACTCAGGGCCTGAGCTCTGCCCCTGAGCCCCTCTGTGCTCAAGGCTAGTGCTCTACCACTTGAGCCACAGTGCCATTTTCGGCTTTTTCTGTTTATGTGGTACTGAGGAATCGAACCCAGGGCTTCATGCATGTGAACAAGCACTCTACCACTAAGCCACATTCCCAGCATTGTCTCTGGAATTCTCTCCCCCACTTTTTGTTTGTGGGTGCTGGGGAATTGAACCCAGAGTCTTGCATATTCTAGGCAAGTGCCCTTCCACTGATCTACACCCTAGCTCTACTTCCATTTTGAGTTGGTAAGTCTACACCTTTCTATAGTTGTCACTGGATGCTGTATATTAGACAAGAGTCAAAAGGAATATATGCAGTGGAATCATGAACTTCCTAATGCCTTGCATGAATGTGTAGAGCAAGGATGGGCAGGCAAGATCCCTTTATCCCGTTTCTATAACAACTGGCTTGATCACTTTTTCACAAGGATGCTGGTTAGAAGTATAGAAATATGGTTACTTCTATAGATCATGCCATCAACAAGAAATAACCTCTAACTCATTAGAAGCTATTAAAGGGCCTACCTAAAGTATTTATGAATTCCACTGACTATATGTACATGACTTCTATAGATCATGCCATCAACCAGAAATAACCTCTAACCCATTAGAGGCTATTAAAAGTATTTATGACTATATGTACGTGACTTAAGAACTGAATTTTATCCGGGCGAGGGTGACTCACACCTGTAATCCTAGCTACTCAGGAGGCTGAGATCTGAGGATCGAGGTTCAAAGCCAGCCCAGACAGGAAAGTCTGTGAAACTCTTATATCTAATAAACCACTAGAAAACTGGAAGTAGTGCTGTAGCTCAAGTGGTAGAGCGCTAGCTTTGAGCTGAAGAGCTGAGGGACAGCACTCAGGCCCAGAGTTCAAGCCCCACGACCACCACCACCAACAAAATAACTGAATTTTAAGTGCGCTTAATGTTTATGCACTCAGGAATCCCTTAAGGTAAAGCAGTTCCATTTCCTTCATGAGGAATGAAATATTCTACCCTAAACAATCAACTAAAACCTGTTCTATGTAGCTAATTCTGGACTTGCCCCCAGCTTCCTGGCTGTGGTCAGAATGAGTGAAATTTGGATGACATAAGGGGTCTACTTTAGAAACAAAATGCTCTGTTAATGCAGTGAGTGTGGGTGTGTCTGGAATTATGCCCTGGTTCCTGGAATAAATTATCCTGCCATGTTTAGCACTCTATATCACCTATTCCCTTTATGTTTCTCATGCCACAAAGCCTAGAGGAAGGGTCTACGATGTATATGATGCTTATTCTGCCTCTAACTGATAGCACAATTAACATGTGATAAATGCTGAGAACACTTTTGTCAGTGAGCTGCCTTACCTTGAGCACATTTTGTCCTTACATTTTGTACTTGCATAGAAGGATCATAAAAAGTGAGAGTGATCTTGCAGATAATCATACGTGTCTCTCATTTTACAGAAAAGAAACTAGGTCACAGAGCTGAAGCAAATCTCCAGTGTTTGTTACACTAGAGCTAGATCTCCCGACTTTGGGTCCAGGGCCCTACAACAGCACGTAACTGTATTTCAGCTCTTTTCTAGGATAGCATTGTGGTAGGACTAGAACTTGAAGAAAGGAGTTAGGCTATTTAACTGATATTGATGATGTGTACAAATAGTGTTCTGCAAAGCTCCATGTTTACTAGGTGTAAGAGTCAGGGATCTGACTAAAGTGCTATTTACCAGGCAGATGACAAGAGGCATGATCCAGGCTTTTTACCATGGCTTCCCTTCAGCCTTCAGGAGGTTAATAAGTTATCCTTGACTACAATTATAGCATGGAGAGATGGAAGATGGGCTTGTATTTTAATCTGAAATGTTTTGCCTTGCACGATCATGAACTGTAACAAGCTCCTCTTGATGGCTTACAAAGTTATAGGGTAATGGTGCCTTGTCACTTAATGTCCTTCGTATTATACCTGGACTGACTAAAAAGTTGTCTTTGGGTGTTGCTTAATCTGTCAAGGTGATACATAAACCAGACTCTGCTCCTGTGCTCAGTAGGATTGTCAGTGTGAAAAGCACTTATTTCTGCACTAATACTCGGCCTATTCAGCAGATGATTGACACCATTCTTTTATGGACTAGAATTGGAGAGAAAGAATTTGAAGGGCCAAGCACAATGGCTCACACCTATAATTCCAGCTACTTGGGAGTTAGAGATTGGGAAGATCAAGATTCTAGGCTAGTCTAGGGAAAAAAGTTAGTGAGACCTTCAGCTCAACTAACAAATTTGGTATAACGGCACATATGTCATCCTCAGTATTCATTAAGCATAGATAGGATGGTCATAATCAAAGGCCAGTCTTGATCGAAAATGTGAGACTATCTAAAAAATAACTAAAGTAGGGGCTGGGAAGGTGGTTCAGTGGCAGAGCACTTGCCTTGCATGCCTGAGGCCCTGGGTTTGATTCCTTAGCACCACATAAGCAAAAAGAAAAAAGCCGGAAGTGGCGCTGTGGCTCAAGTGGTGAGCTGAAGAGCTGAGAGACAGTGCCCAGGCCCAGAGTTCAGGCCCTACGACCGGACCCTCCCCCCAAAAAAATAACTAAAGTAAAAAAAGGGCCTAGTCATTCCCTGGCTGAGTGCTCCCTCTGGAAAAGCCTTCTTTCCAATGTTGCAATGGATGTGCATACAACTCAAGATAGAGGTTTCTAATACTTCATGTAGTGGTTATTTGCATATAAGTTGTACTTTATCTGCAGATCATAAACTCCTTGAGCTTAGGGGCTGTGTCTTCTTCACTGTTTCCCATGCAATACCTTACACATAATAGGTACCCAATACTTTTAATAAATAAATAGACAAAACACCTTTCTAGTAGTGGCCTCCACAGGGAAAAGATAAAAGAACATGAGGAAGAAAGTACAGATTTGTGTGTGTGTGTGTGTGTGTGCGCGCGCATGCACGCGCACGCGCACGTGTGCGCGCTCTCTCTCATTTGGCTTTTCCACTCAGCTTTGGTGCTTTACCATTTGAGCCATAGTTCTATTTCCAGATTTTTTTCTGATTAATTGGAAATAAGAGTCTCAGGGTTGGGCTTTTATGCCTGGGCCAACTTTGAACTATTATTCTCAGATCTCAGCCTCCTGAGTATTTAGGATTACAGGAATGAGCCCCCAAGTTCTCTCTCTCACCCCCCTTCTCTCCTTCCCTCCCTCTCTCCCTCCACCCCCCTCTCTGTATACTAGGGCTTGAACTCAGGGCCTGGGCAGTCCTTAGCTTTTTAGCTCATAGCTAGCACTCTACCACGAGCCACTTCTGCCTTTTTGGTGGTTAATTGGAGATAATAGTCTCAAATTTTTCATTCCTGGGCTGAGTTCAAGCTGTGATCCTTAGATCTTAGCCTCTCAAATAGGCTTATAGGTGTGAGCCACTGGTACCTGGCTGAAAGTACTAATTTTTATATCTAGTTCTTTCTGAGAGTTGTAATACTTACTTCCAAGAATCCAGGGAACTCCTTATCCATGAGCACTCTCAGGTCTTCCTTTACTAAGTAGCCTTTATCCCCTGCATATTTGTGAAATGTAAACATGATGGTTTCCATGGCGTGTTCCATTTGAGATGGCATTTTGGCAAGGTCTGTTGAAATCTGTTAAAAGGCATGAAGAAATGGGTTACATTAACTTTTTTTTTTTTTTTTTTACCTTTTTGGTGTTGGTCCTGGGGCTTGAACTCAGAGCCTAGGTGCTGTTCCTGAGCTTTTTTGCTCAAGGCTAGTGCTCTCACATTTGAGCCAAAGCTCCACTTTCAGTTTTTTTGGTGCTGAATTGGTGATAAGAGTTCATGGACTTACCTAACTGGGTAGGCTTTGAACTATGATCCTCAGTTACTAGCCTTGAGCAAAAAAGCTCAGGAACAGCACCCAGGCTCTGAGTTCTTATCTCCAATAAATCACCAGAAAACGAAGTAGTGTTGTGGCTGAAGTGGCAGGGCGCTCTCTTAGAACTGAGGGACAGTGTCTAGGCTCAGAGTTCAAGCCCCACAACTGACAAAACAAACAAACAAAAATAAACTGACAAAGTACTTATTGAAAAAACATTGATCTTTTTATTTCTCTTGGCACTGACCAATGAGACTTTGAAAATATGGCTGAACAACCCACACAGTCAAGCCTGGCTAATATGAAAAATTTAACCTTCTATGCTTAACTTTGTACCTGGTTCAGTCTAATATTAGCATTTAGAAAGCTGCTTGAAGAAATTTGTCTGCTGGAGACTCTTTACTAAAGCCAAAGCACTGAACTTGTATCTATTGCAATAAAGACATTTGCATTCTAGTAGTAAAATGCAGCTGCCCTGCCTGAGTTCATGTGATCCAATGTTTATTGTCTAAAAGTTTAGTCTATCTGAAGTCATTTGGGGGTCTAACACATTCTTGGCAAAAGCTACTCTCAGAGTCTGAGACATAGTGACAGAACAAGAGGGTTTTTTTGGTCAAGGAGAATTTATAGGAAAGGAAACACGTGAGATCACTGTATTCAGGTACAATGAGCTGGAGGCTTATGGCTCATCAAGACACAGTGCCTGGTACTTAATTGGAGCTCAGTGGATTCTGAGTTAGTTGGAAGACATATTTTGGCCAGAACAGAGGAGCTTTGAGAAACATTATCTAAAATCACTATTGTTAAGGAAACAGTGAACTTAGTCAAAGTTTGGAATATATCATTTTACACCACACACACACACACACACACACACACACAGAGCTATGAGCATAGGTGGAAAGAAATGCTGGCAATTCTGCTGAAAAGTACTTGGGCTTGGGACATGCTTAGTTCTGGTTACTGATGTTGACAGATGCCTGTTCAGCATAGATCTTTAGATGCTATCGTTTACAGAGGGAACCGTGGAGTGATAAACGCCAGGGTTGAACAACTGTATTTAAAAACTACAAATTATACCCCTTAATCTCCGGAAAAGTACTAGAACCTTCATGCCAAAGAAGATTACTTTAGAGAACACTATAAACCAGAATCTAGCATGATTCATCTGCAAGGCAGTTTGTCTTGGAGACAGAAGAAAATTCATGCTTAAAGTTCTGGTGTGAGATAAATTCCAGGGGAGCCACACCCCATTTTCTCTCTTCCTACACAGGGAAGATCCATCCCCCACCCTACAAGGGTTTCCCATGGTGTGGGGCTTGAGTGAGTTGGCCTTGTATAGCTGATCTGAAAGCCCAGGAATGAGTCACGTATAGGAGGACATAGGATCCTACCTCAGCACTTAAATAATTCAGGAAAGGAGTCAGACACCACAGAGATTTAAAAATATGTGTCCACCCTGGCACTGGTAGCTCATGTCTGTAATCCTTGCTATTCAGGAGGCTGAGATCTGAGGACACAGTTTGAAGCTAGCCTGGGCAGGAAAGATCGTGAGACTCTTATCTCCAATTAACCACCAAAAAGCCAGAAGTGGAGCTGTGGCTCAAAGGGTAGAGCACTAGTCTTGAGCAAAAAAACCCTCAGAGACAGCCTCCACGCCCAGAGTTTGAGCCCCAGAACAAAAAAAACTTGTGTTGGGAGCTCAGAGCCACACACTTCCCAGCCTGTCCCACAATTCCCAGACATTAGAACTGGGATATCTAGCTTTCATCACAGGATGGAACAGAGTCCAGAGAGTGTACTGTATGGTCAAGGAAGAAAGGGTTTGTAGTAGGATAATGATTCCCCCCAATAGAAAATAGGTACATTTAGGACCTACTAAGACATACGAGTTGTAGGCTGAGGAAATCAGTTGATGCTCCAATGTTTTCTTCAGTCCCTGCTTTGAAGCGAGGTGCTTTAGTGCTCTGGCTTTAGTGCACTGGCTATGTGATGGGGTTTTCTTCCACAAAGCTATGTTCCTATCAGAGGTCCTCCCTCTCTACCTCCTTCCAGCTGCTGTATTCAGTAAACAGATGACAAGCACAACTCCCTGGCTGGTCAGGTTTAGCAGTGGGAGGATGCAGAGAAGGGTCTAACCAGAAGTGAAACTAGCTTTGAAAACCAGAGGCGACCAGAGGGTCTGATTGGGGTCTGATCTGCAACCGATGTACTGACCAGAGCTACAAGCAAAAAAGTGTGTTTTGACCCAGCCACACTGGTTTTAAAGTAAGAAGGAAAAGAGGGAAACGTGATTTAACTGTTCTCTTAGCTGCATGAATCAAGTCTCTTCCAGGGCTGGGCGGGGTGGTGATGGGGGTTGTGCCTGCTGGGTAAATGGTTCCTCAGTTCCTTGGGTGGGGCTTGACAAACGGGCTGACAGCAGCTCTGACAGTTGGTCACTAAAGCCGAAGTTCTTCTCCAACTTGAAGCTGGCATCTCACCCACGAACGGCTCCACAAGCCACACTCCAGCAGGGGTGTGTCTCCTACTTCCTCATTGGATATACTTTGGCAGAGGACCTTGGAACTCAGTCTGGGAGGCAACAATGTCTTTTCAGTGTTTGGATAACCTACTCCTGTACCAGGAACACTCAAATTGCTTTTAATTGTTCACCACTCTTGAGCTCTTCTTGGTCAAGAACCATGAAAAATTTTGCCTTTATCCAGAGGTAAATATCCACTAAATAAATGAGTCAGTTTATGAGTCAAACTGTTGCCTTGGCAGTAGCTAATGTGATTATCCTAAGGAGGCTGAAAAATCCTGTAGCTCAGAGCTCAGCAGGAAGGATGGGAAGGGGCCCCAACAAGGTTCCCCAAAGAACAAACAGGACAGCACAGTTCAGACTCAAAGGAAAAAAAAAATACGTCCTGCTAAACAGGTCTGGTCAGACTGCCTGCTTTTCTCTGCTGCAGATTTCTCATTCATCCTACCTCTCATTCCTTCTCCTCTAGCTCTGCAGTTTCACTGCTGACTCCACAGGATGTGAGACTGCTCACTTCTGTGGACCTGCTGCCCACTCATCTGCCACTGAATCATTTGATTCTGACGCTGCATGCCCTCGGCTTGTTTTCCTGTGCAATGGATCTGAGTACTGCAGGCTCAGAAGTCCTGTGAAGTTTTGTTTTGTTTTGATTTTTTTTTAACAGAAAACAATTCTGTACTCCACAAATTCTTTCTGTGTTAGAAATTAATTTTTTGGTACTCCTACTTTGTATGTCCCAACTAAAGAGTTTTGGTGTGGGGCATAAGGGATTCCTTCCTTTCTATGGTGGTGCTTGCCTTCGAAAAGTTCACCAGCTAATGGAATACGGCTTAAAAGTCTGTCTTCAATTCTTGTTATTTGTGTTTCTGTTCATAGTCTGCTTTATGGAAGGGGAAGAATGAAACTGATAATAATATCATCTTGATTGTCTTTGGCCGGGAAGCTGAAGTCCCTCTTAGGAAAGTGTTTATTTGTGAGCAGTCCCAACTGTTTGCTCTGGGCTTGTGCCTAGATCCAGGCCATAATTTACAAGAAGATACTTCTAAGGAACAAGAGTTCTGATTTACTTTGTTCCTCTGTATCATGTCCATACCTTAGTTTTCTGACAGCCACACAGAAATAATTGTCAGGGTGTCAGTAAAAATAAACATGTTATTTAAAATATGTTTGAAGCCCAGTGCTGGTGGCTCCCACCTATAATCCTAGATACTCAGGAGGCTAACATCTGAGGATCACAGTTCAAAGCCAGCCCAAGCAGGGTCTATGAGACCATTATCTCCAATCAATCACAGAAAAAGCCAGAAGTGGCACTTTGGCTCAAGTGATAGAATGTTAGCCTTGAGCACAAGGGACCCAGGGACAGTGTCCAGGCCCAGAGTTCAAGTCCCAGGACTTGCACAACAACAACAACAACAAAAACAAACAACCAAATAAAAAACCACCCCAAAATATGTTAGAAGTTTTCTTCCTGCTGTTTCAGGGATTTTGAAAAATATTTTTTATCTCTTGAGAATTTAACGCAGAAGATATTATTGAATGATTCCTAAAGAGAATTCAGAAAAAAGAATTGAGGTAATGGATTGGGATCCAGGCTTTCTTTCACCAAACAAAATTTGCCCTCTACATAATTGGTTAGCAAAAGAAAGTTTCAGGTGCAACTCACCAGAAAGAAAGAGCTCAGAAATCTCCTCTAAACCCACAAAATATGTTCAATTTCTTTCTTTGAAATATTGTTAGGCCTCAATCAGCCAATGCTATTAAATCAGCAACTGCTATTAAATCTTTTGGTTGGATGGGTGTGTGTTATTTATTGAAAAGCTAAAAGTTCTGACAACTGTTAAAAATAAATAAAGTCGGGCTGGGAATGTGGCTCAGTGGGAGAGTGCTTGTCTTGCATGCCGGAGGCCCTGGGTTCCATTCCTCAGCGCCACATAGGCAGAAAAAGCCCCAAGTGGCACTGTGGCTCAAGTAGAGCGCTAGCCTTGAGCTGAAGAGCTGAGGAACAGCGCCCAGGCCCAGAGTTCAGACCCCATGATCCACAATAAATAAATAAATAAATAAAGTCTCTCTTTTTGCTGTGTGTGTGTGTTTGTGTGTGTGTGTGTGCGCGCGCGCGCGCACATGCACAATTGTCCTGGGGTTTGAATCCAGGGTCCTACACATGTTAATATGTGCTTTACCTCTGAGATACAGCTCTTTTTTTGCTTTTGAAGTGAGTCCTGGGAAAGTGAGAAGCTTAAGAAAGATTCTAAAACTTTAGTTCAGCTTTCCCAGCATCTGATCATTAATTTATACTTTGTAACCCTGAAAGAATTCCATTGTTTCCCTCTACTTTATGCTTTAGAAGATTGGACTGTTGTCCAATGGCATTCCAACAGGGTAATACCCTAAAAAGTCACTTTTTTTTTTTTTTGAGCTCTCAGTGGAAAGCAGGAGATTCCCAGACTTAGTTCCACCCAGCAAAGGATCGGCTCAGACTGGGATGGCTGCTCAGAGACTGGCCAAAGGCCAGTCTAATGTTTCCAGGAAAAGCAAGCATCACCTAGAAATCAAGGTGAGCGCAAACAATCATTCTATGCCCAACAGACCTAGAAAACAAACCAACCAACCAACAAAACCCCAAATGCCAGATCAAGGATCACCATGAAGAACCTATCCTCTCGCTGTCAAGGAATGCCCATGCCACTTAGAAGGAATGATTGAATAGAAATTGGCCAGGAATCTGTAGGGGCAGGGACGTAAGAATATTTCAAGCCACGACTCGGCTATTATCGTTATCTTTTGCAATATGCTGAAACACTTGGGAGGCAAAGATCACTGAGAGGGTGTTTCCATGAGCCTGGCCTCACCTAAAGTGCAGAATATAAAAAATTCATTCCTGGAGGCACTGTAAGTGGAGTTTTGGAGTTGGGGAATAGGACTGAGAGTAGGGAGAGGACCTGTGCATTATGAGGTGTAAACCTCATAATGGGAAAAACTACAGCCCCAGTAAAGCTGAGGCCTGCTGCCAGAGGACACATGAGCCAGTAACCTGGCCATAACTGAGCAGCAGTCTTGCCAGTGGCCTGCCAATTTAATTATTCTCCCTGGCAGCTCAGTCAAGAAACCTCTTCTTCAGGTTGGTGGCAAATCCTAGTGTGACTCACTTCCTCTTGGAAAATGCCTTCTAAGATGGCACAGTTCCTCTTTTCCTTCAGTGAGTGTTGGGTCCAAACCATCCACAGTAGATCAGCAACCAACAGGACCACACCCACATGGTCGTCCAGCTGAGTCACAGGCCTCTCAGATCACCACACCAGGAGAATCCCAGAGCCCTTTGTGCTAACCCCACCCTGCAGAATGCTTCCAGCTCCCCCAGTGAGGGAAGGGTTGGTGAAGGGGGGGGGGGGGGAAACCAACGGGAGGTGGGTTTAATGTGTTCCAGAACCGGGCTTCCAGCTCTGCTTTGCTGGCTCTAGTTGTTTGGCATTAATCGCAGCCCCTCCCCTGCATGATAGGGCTCCTGGTTTCAGTTAGCAGAGGGCCATAGAGAGCACCATTCCTTTCTGCCCAAGCTCCGATTGTGAACCAGGTACCAAGGGAATCTCTCAATCCATCAGGCCAAAGTCATCTGGGATTGGAAGATCCTTCCCCGTGCTTCCCCATCTCGCTCCAGTTCCCCTTATTTAAGCAAGAAGCAATCTCTTACAGTAGAGAAATCACTTCACATACCCCAAGCACTGCTTTATAACAACAAACTAAAGGCGGCCTCGGTGGCAAAAGCTTTCCAGACTAGCGGACCAACAAACACCAGGAAGCCCGACCTGCAGCGCGGGCTGGGGCGCGGGACCCGGGGGGGTCCCACTCAGTGACAATCCTCCACTAGTCGCCAAGTCGGAAAGGCGGGAGCCAAGAACTGCGAGGCAAGGGAGGAGATTAGAGGTCCGGCGGCACCAAGTCCGAAGATTCGGAGTAAAGGACCAGAGCCCGCGCCCCTCCCGTCTGCGTGGGCTGGGGGTAGGGGGCGCGCCTGGGCTGGGGGAAGCGCCTGGGGGGGCCATCCTCGGGCCCCCCGGGAGCCAGGGGTAACCCCGCTAACCCCGGCCCCGTGGGGCTGTCGCGGCGGGGTGCGGGGTGTCTGAAGGGTGGGATCCGGGGCTGGGGACTGGGAGTGGGCAGGGGGGGGCGCTCGGAGCCGGGGCAGAACTCACCTTATCCCCCCGGGGGGCGCGGCGCAGGCTGGGCGAGCTGGGACGCGGGAGGTGAGGGGAGCTCTGCGGCTGGGCGCCTTTGTACGTGGGTCGGGTGGGGAGAGGGCGGAGGCTTGGGGCTGCGGAGCAGGAGGAGCTTGGGCCGGCTGCCCGGGCTGCGGCTCTCCCCTCCTCCTCCTCCCCTTCCTGCTGCCCCCCCCCCCCCCCCCGAGACACACACACACACACACACACACACACACACACACACCCGTGCCCACGCCCTTCTCCCGCCTCGCTCTGGGGACCAGCACTGTCCCACCCCACCCAGCCCTCCGGAGAGCCTTCGTGTAAACTTTCTGAGTGTGAAAGCGCTTACTCGGATGTCCCCACCCAGGGCCGTGCCCTTCCTCTCGGGTTTGCTTTTACTACGAAGTGGCTGAGTGTGGGACTCACAGAATCCCGCCGTGCTGCGGGTGGGGCGCGCAGGCCCAGAGGCCCACAGCGGCTCTTCTGCAACCTATTGGTCTAGTTGACCCGACCCTGAGGACCACGTGGACGCCTAGCCACCTCCTCCAGGCACGGAGACCCGGGCGGCGGGGGGGGGGGGGTCCTGAGGACACCCGCTTCTGGCTTGGGCAGAAGTCTTGCAGAGAACGGAGTCCGCACCTTGCCTTGCCTTCCCGCACGGTGGGGAAGGAGAGAGTTTCAAACCTCTTGTGGGAAGACAGCTTTACCTGTCCTAGCGTGGGGGGGGGGTGAGGGGGGGTTAACTCGGTCTTAAATTCAATTCCAGTTAATATCCTTAAAACCTGTTTCTAAACCTCCTCCCTTTTACTCTATAACGGCGCTGTTTGGCCCTAAAAGCTCTTTCTGGAAGATATTTGGAGAAAAGTGTTTCTTCTGGACGGTCAAATCCTCCCCCCCCCCCCCCCACATACCATATTTATTGTAATTGTGGTTTGAAGTTAAGTGCAAATTAGTCACAGCTGTTGGTGGAAAAGAGCCTAGTTCTGGAGTTTCCCTTTGTTCCCAGGGGAGGTCCCCCCCCCAGGAGTGAGGGATCCTAAAGAATGAGCGGGAGTCTGGTGGGGTGAGTGATCCCCAAGGAATGAGCAGAATCGGGGAATCCTCCAAGCGCTGCCACGTGACTAACGTTGGCTTGTAACTAGGAAAACCCAACTTGGATTTCAGCTAGTACTTCCCCTGGTCTCCGAAATGCTGACTATTCAAGCAGGCAGATCTCTTAGATAGTCCCATACCCAGGGGAGATGCAACTGGTTTAGATGGAGAATGCCAGGGTTTGTCTGCTCCTAATGGTTTGCTTTCTTTACAAGGTCCACATTCCTTGAGGAATGCTTAGTATGTGGTGAGCCCTGGGATTCAGAGATAAAAAGAACACCAAATCTTATTGGGAGAAAGACTTGCAAAATTGAATGTGATTCGTGAATGGTACAGGATACTATCAGAATGTTGAAGAAAGGGCTTCTAAGGTCCTTTGGAGCCTTCCTGGGATTGTTTCTGGAGAAGGCAATATTTGATAGAAACAAACAAAAAAAAAAACCCTAATTACCCTTTCTGTGTGTGTGTGTCTGTGTGTGTGTGTGTTAAGAGTTTGAACTCAGGGCTTCCTGCTTGGTTGGCAAGCATTCTATCCCTTGAGCCACAGCTCTCACGATTTCCTCAGCCTGGCATGGACCACCATCCTGGTGAAGCTTCGGTAACAGGCAAATGCCACAGCACCCAGTCTAGCTCTTTCTGTTGAGAAGGGATCTGGTCAACTTTTTGCCTGGGCTGGCCTTGAACTATGATCTTCTAGATCTCTGCCTCCTAAGTATCTGGGACAATATGTGTGAGCCACTGGCACCCAGTTTGCTGTAACTCTAATTTGCAGAAAATTTATATTCTTATTGCAGAAGGCTTGGAAAACACAATTTTAAGAAGAAAATAAAATTATTTATATATACAGTGAACCACAGATAAGGCTGGGAAGGTGGCTCAGTGGTAGAGTGCTTGCCTTGCATGCATGTAGCCCTGGGTTGGATTCCTCAGTACCACATAAACAGAAAAAGCCGGAAGTGGCGCTGTGCCTCAAGTGGTAGAGTGTTAGCCTTGAGCAAAAAGAAGCATTGGGGATGGTGTTTAGGCCCTGAGTTCAAGCCTCAGGACTGGCAAAACAAAACAAAACAAAACAGTGAACCACAGATAAACATCTTCATATTTACATAATTGTGGTTATATTGATTTAAAAAATTATGTCACATTCTGTTTTTGTTCCAGTTTTTTTTTTTAAAACCAGTCCTGGGGCTTGAACTCAGGGCCTGAGCATTGTCCCTGAACTTCTTTTTGCTCAGAGCTCGCACTCTACTACTTGAGCCATAGCACCGCTTCCAGCTTTTTCTGTTTATGTAGTACTGAGGAATTGAACTAGGGACTTTGTGCATGCTAGGCAAACATTCTACTGCTAAGCCATATTCTCAGCCCTCTCTTAATCGTTTTTTTTTTTCCATTAAATAGTATTAAGGGCATGAATGTTTGGTCATTCATTCTGTTTTTCTTTTTTCATTCAACATGTATTCTCTCTCCTCCAGTCCGCCAGAAGGACTCCAAGACACTAAGGCCCTAGTTGGTGTTGGGCTAAGTGCTGAGGGTACAATGGGAATATGGCCTACAGGATGGATGCAAAACTAGTGTTCCAGCACTGAGCTAATCCCCCACCCCCAGTCCCTCCTTATGTGTGGCTTCATTACTCTACATACGGATAGTTCCCTAGGCTCCAAGTGCTTGCCACACCTGTAAGTCTCTCTCTAGGAAGAGTGGTCCCAGGCAGTTTCTCTCTCTAGGAAGTAGTTATGCCTCATCAGTCTCATGCATGCTGTCAATCTTGCTCTGCTTCCTTTGTGACAGCTGATTACAGCAAGAGCCAGGGCCTGAGTCAGAGCTGCCTAGCAAGGATGGTATCTTAGAGGGGAAATATGAAGACAGATGCAGGTGGTATTAGAAAAAAATGGGAATAGGGGCTAGATCTAGTGTGGACACTGGAATGAACAGGACGGAGTATGCAAGTTCTCCACTAGACCTGAAGAATCTTCCAATGTGTAAAATGCTGGGTGGGAGCAGCAGAATTGTTCCACTAGTGAGGCAATATTGGCCATTTTCCTATTTCTTCATGAAGCAAGAAAACCTTATTACCTAGTGATTCTCAACTATTTTGAGTTTGTGGCTGGAGCACAGAGGACAGACTGTGGGCTAAAAATGTTTCTCCTTCCATAAGGTAGAGTTGCTGCTGAAAAGTGGCATCTTAGCCAGGGATTATGTTCCTAGCACCTCCTGTATTTCCCTGGGACTATGTGGCTTTCACACAAAGACTGAAACTGGAAATAATGTATGTTATTTGCAAGCCCACACAACAAGAAGTGACTTTTCTACATTCTTTCTCTGATGGCAGGACTCCAAAGCTCTAGACTTGGAAGAGCCAGAACCAGCCCGGGTCTCTGAATCACAGTATGCAGGAAAACCATTTGGTGATCAGGAATGCCTCACTCGACTAGTTATGTGGGTGAGAAAGAACTCCAGATTTTGAGGGTTTATTTGCTACAGCATAACCCTAATGAATGGAGTGCGAATATTTTTAGCCACATATTTGAGAGGATTAATTTGATTGTATAGTAATTACACACTTATTCTGATCATATTAGCAGAGTGTAGTTTGAGGAAAATCACCATGTCTAAAACATTTATGAGGCAGAGTGCTCCCAGGTGCTGGCAAATACAATTTCTTCCCCCCTTCCCCTTCCCCTCATCCTCCCCTCCCCCTCCCCTCCCCCTCTCTCCCCTCCCCCACCTCCCACCCCTCCATGTGTAGCAGGTAGTGCCCCGCACCGCACAGAAACCAGAAATCCGTGCAGCCTAGCTCCCTATCATGTCTCCCCAGATGCTGGTATGAATCAGAGCTGTGGAAACTTTATCCATTAGTAACAATGCCCTAATAAAGCATCAACGTGTCCTTCCCAGCACTTCATTGAGCTTCACTTAATACAGTTAAGATGCATTTGCTGGCAATCCAATAAGGAAAAGAAAAAAAAAAGAACTATGAATGTACTGGTATACCCTAAAACAAAGAGATATTCTAATATTAACATGGAACATTAACATATGCCATATTGGGGAGGGGGCGGCTAAACTGGGGATTGGACTCAGGGCCTAGCATTTGCTAGGCAAGTGCTCTATCACTTGAGCTCAGTCCTTTTGTTGTTAGTTTTCAGATAAAGTCTTCCTACATTAAAAAAAAAACCCACGTTGTTTCTAATTTATAATCTTGTAACTTTTTTTTCTTACGTCTGAGACCAAGGCTCCCACTTGGTACCTGCTGCTTTTGCTTATTGGGTGGTGCTCTACTGATTGGGCCACACTTACAGCCCTGAAAGGACTACTTTTGAATAAACATATTTACCCACATGCTTTTTTTGTTAGGACAGATTCCTTCTAGTGGATATCTAGTAGTGCTTATGAGGGCCTTAAAGGACCACTAGAAAAAGGCACATTGTCTGGGACAGACAGGAGAGTAAAGCAAGTATGGAGCACAGACTTGTGAATGCATCTGTTCAAGGAATTGCTCCAGCTTTACCTAGGGGAGTGTAGAGTCCTGTGAGCCTTAGGTGGAAAGTGTCTGGAGAGGAGGTGTCTTTCCTTGTACCTGCTAAGAAAGCTGAGATCTGAGGATTGCAGTTTGAAGCCAGTGTGGGCCAAGAAGCTCTGTAAGACTCTTATCTCTAATTAAGCGCTACATAAATAAATAAATATCTGGAAGTGGAGAAGTGGAGCTGGGGCTTAAGTGATAGAGCACTAACCTTGAGCAAAAAAGCTCAAGAACAGCATGTAGACCTTGAGTTCAAGCCCTAAGATTGGCACAAAAGTATGTTTTCCTCAACATGTCTTGATGAGCCCTCCAAAAAGAGACAGAACCAGAAAAAGAATCAGTTATACACTTTGGGTATGCTTCTATCTCGAGGTGGTTATCCAAGATTGGATTTTAGTGCTTCTCTAGTGTTCCTACCATAAAGGAATATGATTTCCCAGTTTCTTTTGAGGAGGAGGACACTAACCTTGCACCTGGAGTTGAGTAATTAGACTGGAAAACCAGCTTGGGCTTGTTTGAATCCCAATGTGTTGTGTTGGGGGTCAGAAGTTCTGCATGACCTGACCTGCCCATCATGGGCTGTAAGCTGCCAGTCTATAGAAAGCATTTCTCTTTTCTTCAAATGGTGTTCTGGGTAGAAATTCTGGGGACAGGGTCAAAGGGAAACAGTTAACTTAAGCCACTCTTTGTTCATTGATGAACTGGAATGTGGGTGGGGAGGGCTCAGGCTGAAATTTGACTTGGTGAGGCCTCAATGACTCAAACTTATTGTGAAATTCGGACTGCTTGGTATGGGATAATGCCTCAACAGAATTAGCCAGCAGCTAGCTCTGGGGCTCCAGGGCAGTCCTATTTGGTGGAAGCTGGATCCTCCGGAGGTTTAAGTCCGGAGATTTATACTGAGAAAGGGCGTGTCCTTACTTTCTAGCTGATGCTGTGGAGCCCTCTAGTGTTCACAGGGTGACTACTGCAGTGGGGTTTGCTTCCTCCTGCTTGTTCAGCTAGAATAAGGGACAGAAAGTCATGTGTAGAAACCAGAGGATTGAATAGAAGGCTTGAAAGATGACCCAATTGGCTTGAGGCGATTGTCCATTAGGTTTGTACTCTGCCTTATTTCACATACCTTTGGTAGCATTTCTGAGCAGTTGGGAAACAATGGTCTGTGTACAGATGCTACTTTATTATTATTATTATTACTATTATTATTTTGCCAGTCCTGGGGCTTGAACTCAGGGCCTGAGCACTGTCTGAACTTCTTTTTGTTCAAAGCTAGCACTCTACCACTTGAGCCACAAAGCCACTTTCAGCTTTTTTTGTCATTGTGGTACTGAGGAATTGAACCCAGGACTTTGTGCATGCTAGACAAGCACTCTAGACATGAACCACATTCCCAGCCCTAATTTTTTATACTTGTGAAAATGGAAATGTTATGTTGAGCTATGTTTGGTGCTAGATGGTTCAAAACCTCACTTTGGTCATACAATTCTACCAGCTTTATTGGTTGGTTTTTTTATTTTTTGGTGCCAGTACTGGGGATTGGACTCAGAGCCTGAGCATTGTCACTTAGCTTTTTCCGCTTAAGGCTGGCTCCCTGCTACTTGAGCCACAACACCACTTCTGGCTTTTTGCTGGTTAATTGGAGATAAGAGTCTTATGGCCTTTCTTGTATGGGCTATCTTCTAACCAAGGTCCTGAAATCTTAGCTTCTTAAGTAGCTAGAATTATAGGTGTGAGCTGTTGGCATTTGGCTTATTGGTTGATTGTGTGTGTGTGTGTGTGTGTGTGTGTGTTTGTGTGTGTGCATGCATCTGTCCTGGAAATTGAAGTCAGGGTCTGAGCAATGCCCCTGAACTTCTTTTTTTCAAGGCTAGTGCTCTACCACCTGAGCAACAGCTCTACTTCTTTTTTTGGTAGTTAATTGGAGATAAGAATTTAAGGTCTTTCTTGCCTGGGCTGGCTTCAAACTGCAATCATCAGATCTCAGTCTCCTGAGTAGGTAAGATTACAAGTGTGAGCCACCACTGTCTGCCTTATTGATGGATTTTTAAAGTGAATGTATACAGTTTTGAACACAGATATTCTGAAAGCTGAAGTGCATAGTTATTGGAGGATGTACTTGCTGGTAATCAGTGGGGCATCTTTGAGATTCTTTATTGGTCATACTATATAAATACAAAATATACTTCAATAGTTAAAACAATAATTTTAAGTCCACAGAGTTTTATTTCTATGATCATCTCAGGAAATATTTCAGGGAATAGGGACTGAAGTCAGTGAGAGCAATATATAGCATTGCTGAGGCACTAGGTTTAATACCCAGTGCTAAAATAGGTATTTTACATTGATTACTGTTACTATTATAGTAATAATTTATTATGCCTTCTGTATACTTTCTCTGAACCAAATAAAAGCCCTGTCAGTTAGATGCTAAATCTGTTTTCAGATGAAGAAGCGAGACATAAAGACATGCATGTCCTTTCTCAATAAGCAAAAGTAATGGCAATCATAAACCGCAGAGAAAACAACAAATAAAGAAAAAGGCAGATTAAAACAATGCATGATTTTGAGCAATGAGTATATTACTAAAAAGAGGAATTAGCCCAGATTAGCCTGGTCGAAGCTGCCTCTTCTTCTGGCCATCCCAGATTAGCCTGGTCAGAAGCTGCCCCTCCCTCTGGCTGCCATCACTTGTCTTTAGGTGGAACAGCGGCAATGAAAGGTGCTTAGGAATATAACAGAAATCTGGTCAAGAACATGAGGAATGTTCCAAAACAGCTCCACCATGAGGCAGTATGTGTAGTCAATATTGCTTGAGGTAGACCAAAGGATAGCAGTAACTCAGAACTGTAGGCTCCCCTACCGCCGCACCCCCACCCCCCCGGCCTTTTTTGGCCAGTCCTGGAGCTTGAGCTCAGGGCCTAGGCACTGTCCCTGAGCTTCTTTTGCTTAAGGCTAGCATCCTACCACTTGAGCCACAGCACCGCTTCTGGCCTTTTCTGTTTATGTGGTAGTGAGGAATTGAACCCAGGGCTTCATGCATGCTAGGCAAGCACTCTACCATGAAGTCCCAGCCCATAGGCTCCCTTTTAGAAGAGCGCTTAGCAGTACCCTGATGGAGGGTGTAGGGTTAGAAGTGAGTTTTGGAGGATGGGTCAGACATCACAGGCGTCTATAGGACATGTGGGAAGGGGGTGGAGAGAAGGGCAATCTGGGGCAGGAGATGTCGAGGGAAGAATGTACTGGGTACATTTGGAGGATCAGCATGTGCAGGAAGTGGGCTCAGGCGAGATGTAGGGCTAGGTGTCTAATGCTTTTGGTTAAAATGGTAAAATCAAAGGGCAGAACCATGCCGTGGCATAGCATAGTGACATGGCGATGTCAGGGTGGGAGAATGGAGTGGATATGAGAGAAAAGGAGGACCCAGAAGAGACAGAGATAGCCAGGTGAGGTGCAGCCCTGAACCAGAAGGTGCAAATTAGAGAGAAATTGTAGAAGGAATCTGCAGGGCTGAAGGCCCAACCATCTGGAATTTTCCAGACCCAGACACCTGGGAACAGATACAATGGAGAGCCACTGGGTTGGGAAGGAAAGCATTCTGTGTGCTAGTGAATGTCTAGTGGGGTTTCTAGGTTGGAACAGCAAGGTTTTGTGATCCATTGTGAGTTGCGTCTCTCTTTCTGGCATGGTAGCCAGTATCATGGGTAGGTTTTGGTTCTCCCAGTTGTCACTTTTCAGGGAAGAGCTTCTCTGGGGACACCCCCTGGCTCCTAGCACTCACTTAGGCAGGCTGGGATCCAGGTGGCTGCCAGGCTTAACCATTTGTCTGTTGATGAGAGCTTTCGACTGGGGAGATGGAGCAGCTGCTAGGCAGGGTGCTGTAGGAATGCACGGACAGGGGTGACACATACTTTGTATTTGAGGAATTCATACTGTGGGCAAGGAGGCAGGCAGTGAGGGAAGGCAATGACCCGAGGGGAGAGGGAAGTAGAGGTAGACATGCTGGCTGAAAACACATTTTAGAACCAGATAGCCTCAAGGCTCTGGTCAGACATCATTTCCACTGGGAAGCTTTCTGCCTTCCCCAGGCCTGGGGTTGAGTGTTGCCCCTTCGCTTCCCTGGGCATTTCCAGGCCCTTATCACAGAGTAGAGACATCCCCTTTGGTTGGGTATGCTTGTCTCCCTGAAGGCCTGCAGGTTCCTGGGGAGGTTTGTCTTGGTTGTATTGTGTCCCCCTAGTGGAGACTGGCAGGAACTAAAAACCAGTGGTAGTGGAAGCCAGCTTTCAAGAGGTTCTGGCTCAGAGGGTCATCGAGGGAAGGGAAAAGTGAATGGATGCAAACATGCCTATAGGCTGTGTGGATGAGAAGGTAGCTCTATAGTAAGCAACTTTGATTCTTTTGAGCATATACCCAGTAGTGATATAGTTGGATCATATTACAGTTCAATTTTTAAGTTTTTGAGGAAAATGCCTACTGATTTCCATAGTGGCTGGATTAATTTACATCCTACCACCAGGAGTGAATAACAGTGTATGTGTTCTGTTCTTCCACCCAACCCTACCACTCATCCTTGCTGGCATTTGTGGTCATTTGTTTTCTTGACGATGTATACCTTCGGGTGTGTGTGGGGGGGGGTGTAGAGGGGAGATTTTTTTAGTAAGTGGTGTTGGTAAAATGGGATATCCACATGTAGAAGAGGGAAAATAGATCACTGTCTTTTTACCCTGTATAAAAATAAACATGGTGGCTCACACTAAAAGTAAAAGTACAACACTGAATACCCATGAGCCAGATTATATTGTTCTGTAGCTATTTTCTATGATTAAAAAGAAGAAAAGTAACCAGCAGTAAAAAAAAAATCATTTGTATCAAGCTTATCTTCAATTTTCCAGGAAAGGAAGAAGAGATTCAGAATTTGCCTTTGATCACATACTCTATGGGTGGCAGGCTGGGGACCAGAATCCAATGTTTTCTCAGACACAAGGAATACACTATGCAAGTGTGGGTATCCTGGGAAGAATAGATAATGTCAGGGAGTTGCAGGGCCGTTGAGTTTCCTTGAGGATGAAGGCTGATGATAGAATGACGACTGGTTTTACCCTGGGGAAAGTGATTTTGGCTCTAGGGAGCAGAAAGCAGACCAGCTCAGCTTAGTGTAGTAGTGAGGAAATGAGGAGGGTGAGCTGGCATTGAGGAAGCAACCTCTGCTGCTTAGTTACTATTCATTTACACCTTTCTCAACTTTCCACATTTCTTTCCTCTGCTAGGGCTTAACCGGCTTATGGACTGGACTTGCAAGATGTTTGAGTACCTAACTTTGTTTTCATTCCTACAGATGGTGTGGAAGGTCGGGAGTATATCTGGGATGGAAGCATTTCTCTCAGCTTTGGTTGTTTGCTCAGCCAAGGAGGTGGGGCAAAGGAGGCAGTGTTCTATCGGCCCCACCCACCTAGCCCCACAGGCTGCTCAGAAGGCAGTTACTTGCCAGTGCAGACTTGCCTTCCCTCCTAGTCTTCTTCCTTGATTGCTGTCATCCAGGAATGCTTTTAGTGGTGACACAGAGAGATTTAGGAGATTAGAGACCAAAAACAAAGCAGAATTTATGGCAGGTGTGGCCCTCCCATCTCTGCCTGAATTCCCATTACATCTCTCACCAGCTTCCCGGACAGTATAATAGGGTCATTGTGAAGTGGGTATGGTGAGTCACCCAGGTCTTCCTGGGGTGCAGTGGAGCTGGATCGGCTTCTCCCCCTTATCCCTGGAACAGGGCCAGTGATAACTGGGGGTAGAATAGCCAGCTTCAGGATCCTTTATAATTTTCATGTCTATTTTATAAATAGAATCTCTTCGGTTTTTTTCATGTATATATATTTGCTTTTATCTTATGCATTAGATTTCTTATTTGGACTTATAGTTATATTCATGGTAAGTCTTTTCTAATCTTTTTCTTCCTTAAGGGTATGTGAAGTCTGTGGTTCGTTGCAGCTACACCTCATCCCTTATGCTGGATAATGTTGGCCTCTGAGCCTCCTTCAGTGGGTCTTCTCACCTGGGGAAATTCTCTAACTGGCAGGAGGCATCTTCATGAGGTTGTTTTGCATTGTTTTGCATTATGCTACTTACTGCTCTAAAGGAGTTCTTAGTGGATTTCTTGGTCTGGGGATTTGGTAGGGATCAGTAGATATTTCTTTCCCCCTCCCAGGACTAATTTTGAGTCCTGTTTCTAGATGGTGGACTGAGTTTTCCAGGTTCCATCAGGGAAATCCTTTAGCAGGGTCTTCTTATAAGCTCTGGCCCAATGCTGAAGCACTGTGGCTTTTTTTTTTTTTTTTTTTCTGTCCTGGTGCTTGAACTCTGGGCCTGGGTTCTATCCCTAGGCTCCTTTTGCTCAAGGCTAGCACTATACCACTTGAAGCACTGTGTCACGTCTGGCTTTTTCTGTGATTAGTTGGAGATAAGAGTCTCACTGTCTTTCCTGCCTGGGCTGACATTGAACCACAATCCTCAGATTTCAACATCCTGAGTAGGCGAGAGCCATCAGTGCCCAGTCAAGTTTATTTTTTTTTAATTTTAGCTCCTTTTATCTGATAAAGTGTTTTCATTTTTTTGGGGGGGGTATTTTATGCAGTATTATCTGTAGTAGGAAAAGGGCTTTCTGACTCTGTTCCATCCTCAGTGTTGACAGAAATCATACCATTATTGCCTACATCTTCATCAAAAGGATAAATCTTTGACTTGTTCTTAAAAAAATCATATATTGGATTAGCAATTATTTCTTGGATGTCACACCAAAAGCACAGGTGATAAAAGAAAAAATAAACTGGTCTT
Organism: Dipodomys ordii; assembly: GCF_000151885.1. NCBI lineage: Eukaryota > Metazoa > Chordata > Mammalia > Rodentia > Heteromyidae > Dipodomys > Dipodomys ordii. Next base: position 12,708,941 of record NW_012267242.1, read on the forward strand.
CATCAAAGATAAAAGCTTTTATGTTTCAAATGCTAATATAAATAATTGCAAAAGTAACCCATAAAATGGACAAAATAGTTACAAGTCATATATGTGATAAAGGCTTAAAATCTTGGGTGTATAAAAAACTCTTATAGCTCAATAAACAACAGAGACAAAAGCTGAATAAAAATTGGGTAATATATGGGGGCTGGGAAGTTGGTTCAATGGTAGGGTGCTTGCCTCGTCTGCATGAGACCCTGGGTTTGATTCCTCAGCACCACATTAGCAGAAAAGGCCACAAGTGGTGCTGTGGCTCAAGTGGTAGAGCACTAGCATTGAGCTGAAGACCTGAGGGACAGCGCCCAGGCCCAAAGTTCAGGCCCCACGACTGACATAAATAAATAAATAATTGGGTAATGTGGGGCTGGAGATTTAACTCAGTGGTAAATCTATTACCTAATGTGTCTGGATCCTGGGGTGCATACTCAACACTTGAAAAACAATGGACAAAAGTCTTGAATCTATAGTTTTTCCTAAGAAACTATACAAGAGACCAATAAATACAGGAAATGATCCTTAAGTACTCTAACCAACAGGAACATGCAAATCTAAACCACAATGAGCTATCACTGCCTCCATTAAGGTGACTTGTGCTTTTGTTTTGTTTTGCCTGTCTTGGGGCTGAGCAGTTTTTGCTCAAATGCTAGTGCTCAACCACTTGAACCACATCTCCACTTTTCTATCTTTGATGGTTAATTGTAGATAAGCCTCTTTGAGACTTAGCTTCCTGAGTAGCTATTAACAGGCATGAGCCACCAGTGCTTTTAAAAATACAGGTAGTGGGGCTGGGAAGGTGGCTCAGTGGTAGAGCCCTTGCCTTGCATGCCTGAGGCCCTGGGTTTGATTCCTCAACACCACATAAGCAAAAAGAAAAAAGCTGGAAGTGTCACTGTGGCTCAAGTGGTAGAGCACTAGCCTTGAACTGAAGAGCTGAAGGACAGCGCCCAGGCCCTGAGTTCAGGCCCCATGACCAGACCCCCCCCCAAAAAAAACATACAAGTAGTGGTAAAGATGGGGGGAACTGGAGCCTGATGCCCTGCTGGTAGTGTAAAATGGTATAGGCCCTGTGTAAAACAATATGCCTTCTTCAAAACTTGAAAATAGAATTGTGTGTGGTTTAGCAATTCCACTTTTGGGTTATACTCTTGAAGAAACTGAAAACAGGGATTGAGCAATTTATTTTTTTTATTTTTTAATTTTTTTTGGTCTGGTCGTGGGGCCTGAACTCTGGGCCTGGCGCTGCCCGTCAGCTCTTCAGGTCAAGGCTAGCGCTCTACCACTTGAGCCACAGCGCCACTTTCGGCTTTTTTCTTTTTGCTTATGTAGTGCTGAGGAATCGAACTCAGGTTCTCATGCATGCAAGACAAGCACTCTACCACTGAGCTACCTTCCCAGCCCCGCAAATTTTTTTTTAAAGCTTTTCTTTTTAATATATCATTCAAGAGTAACAACATTGAAGGCTGGAACAGTTAATGTAGATTGTTTTTTTTTAAATAAGTTTTTTATTGTGTAAGCAAATATTTTTATACCCATATTTATAGTACTATAATTCTTTTTTTTTTTTTTGCCGGTCGTGGGGCCTGAACTCTGGGCCTGGGCGTTGTCCCTCAGCTCTTCAGCTCAAGGCTAGCACTCTACCACTTGAGCCAGAGTGCCACTTCCAGCTTTTTCTGCTTATGTGGTACTGAGGAATCGAACCCAGGGCCTCAAGCATGCAAGGCAAGCACTCTACCACTGAGCCACAGTCCCAGCCCCAGTGTTGTAATTCATAATAACCAAAAAGTGGAGGCCATCCAAATGTTCAAGAATGTCAGATGAATGCATACAATGTGGTAGCTACATACCATGTGTTCCAAAATCCACAGGTTAAAATGAATACCAATGTAACAGTGATGGGAGCTTGGGCCTAATGGGAGGTATTCAGGTCATGAGGATTTTGCCGTTATGAGTTAATGTCACTCTAAAAAAGTCTGTAAGTGATTTCCCTTCTTCTGTACCCTACCATATGAGAAACAATATGGCCTCAGCTTCAGAGAATGCAAGAATTCTAGGGACCATCTCAGGAAAAGATGACAGGTTCCTTTCTAGGCACTGAACCTGCTGGCACTTTGATCCTGGACTTCCCAGCCTCTACAACAGCAAGAAAGAAACTGCTGATCATTGTAAATTGCTCAGTCTAGGGTATTTTTTAAAATATCTATACAAATGGACTTAGATGTAATGGAATATCATTCTACTTTAAAAAGGAAATCCGGGGCTGGGAAGGTAGCTCAGTGGTACAGTGGTTGCCTTGCATGCATGAGGCCCTGGGTTCAATTCCTCAGCACCACATAAACAGAAAAAGCCAGAAGTGGTGCTATGGTTCAAGGGGTAGAGCGCTAGCCTTGAGCTGAAGAGCTGAGGGACAGTGCCCAAGCCCAGAGTTTAGGCCCCATGACCAACAAAAAAAAAAAGGAAATCCTGTTGCACACTATAACATGTTCACTCATCCAGGACTACGCTAAGTGAAATATGTAGCAAAAGGAAAAACACTGATTCTACTTCTATTTATGAGTTATGTAGAACTATCAGTTTTGTAAAGGCAGAATGTAGGATGTTTTTCACAGGACAGGAAATGAGAGAATGGAAACTAACTTCCTTCTTTCCTTCCTATCTTCCTTCCCCGCCTTCCTTCTTTTTTTTTTTTTTGGTACCAGTCCTGGGGCTTGAACTCAGACCTGGGTGCTGTCCCTGAGCTTTTGTGGGCAAGGCTAGATAGAGCTCTACCACTTGGGTCACAGCTCCACGTCCACCTTTTTGGTGATTAATTGGAGATAAGATTCTCATGGACTTTCCTGCCTGGGTTGACTTCCAACTTTGATCCTCTGATCTCAGCCTCCTGAGTAGTGAGGATTACAGGTGTGAGCCACTGGGCCCAGCTTAACTCTTACTTAGTCATGATTATGCACACAACCAAGAGGCATTTTTACTGTTTACTTGGCTACTTCTGGTAATGGCTTCCTTTGATCTAATTTACATCCCTCCTATATTCCACCCTTCCTTGCACAAATTTACTTACTCTCCAGTGTGTATGTTTAAAAGTATTATTTTATTACTGCCACCAGGAGTGGGCTGCACCGTGTGGCAGGTGTATTAGGCTTGGGGTAAATGTGAATTGGGAGAGGGAGATGACAACTGAATGGCTGGAGGCGAAGACCAAGGTTTGAGGCCAGGCGCATGGAGGCTCAGATACGCTTCTGAGGTTGGGAACTGAGGAAGCTGTCATGGCAAGCTATGGCTAAGCCACCGATAAGATTAAGAAATTCTTGGAAATCTAGCTGACCATCAGCGTTGAGGTCCAGCTTCTTCATCATGCGGTCAAGGACGCCAGGGTCCTTCTGGTTCTGCAAAGATAATAATGAGAATGCTTATGTCACATTTTTCTAAACTGCTTTCTAGTATGCTGCCATATGGAATATAAAGTATAAAGAAGGGAGTTACCAATATTCCCATTTTTTACACACAGAAACCAACTCTTAGTTCATAGAAACATGATTGACCATTCCCCATTTCATGCAATTTACATACTGTGATTTTTAAACCACATGGTATTTCTAAGTTTTTTTTTGGGGGGGAGGTTGGTCATGGGGCTTGAACTCTAGGCCTGGGCGCAGTCCCTGAGCTCTTCAGCTCAAGGCTAGCGCTCTACCACTTGAGCCACTTCCGGTTTTCTGGTGGCTAATTGGAGATGAGAGTCTCATGGACTTTCCTGCCCAGGCTGGCTTTAAATCACTCAGATCTCAGCCTGCTGAGTAGTGAGGATTACAGGCATGAGCCACCAGTGCCTTGCTCTAAGACAAAGTTCTTTAATAGTCATGCAGAGCACCTCTGAGGCTCCTGGGGCTTTGTTTGGGCTGCTATACAGATCACCTGGTTTGGAGTGAATGAGAAGGCAGAAGTGTGGGAATTAAGCTGCTGACCCTTTATTCCTGGCCATGTTTCATACGGGGGGGACAGTGGACTGTGAAGGCTGGGACTAGTACCTTTGTGAAGGAAGCCAGTTCTGAACGCATGAACGTTAGGAACTCCGTCTTGGACAGAGTTGAGTTCTTCCCATCCCTTCCAGCATACTTCTGGAAAACAGCAATCAGGGACTCGATGCATCTCTCAGTCTCTGTAGGTTGAGACATTTTTTTTTTCCTTTGAAGAAAAACAATGCAGGGTTCAGACAAGGGAAAGATAACAAGGGCTAAATGCTGGAGGGCATGCCAGAGAATATCATCTCCTTTTGAGTAGGAGCATTCATAAGAGACTGGGTCATTTTTCAGGGTGTTGATGGGTCCAAGACTGCCATGGTAAAATGAAGTGAGGGCACATAGAGAGCACTGAGTGCTTGAAAGCAATAGATTGCCTGGATGATGGTAATGATTACTGATGCTTTTAGAACGTGCGGGTAAATATAAATGTAGCTATACATATCCACACCTCTACATACATACCAAGCATTAGCTGGAGATTAATTTGTCTCCAACTTTCTATGAATGTGTAGGATATTCTGTGATGCATGAAAATGCCAGTTCTTTTGAAAGTAATACAAAACTGATATTCATATTCTTTCTAGAATAAAACTAGAAGCACAGCTGTAATTGTTTATGGGATGGAAGATGAGAACATTTTAGACATTCAAAGCAGATTTCAGCCAAGCATGGTTGCATATGCCTATGATCCCAGCACTCAGGCGGCTGAGACAGGAGGATCTCAAATTCCTCCACTCCAGCTTGGGATACATAAGGAGTCTGGGTTTCCTCGTGAGACCTTATTGCAAAAGAACAGAAACAATGAAAGTATGCTGCATGTTTGAGGCTTAAGAATTATTCATTTTACACATGCAGAAAGTGGAGCATGAGGAGAGATGTAGCATGGTAGAGCTACCTCTAGAATCTGGGCCTCCAGGCCTTTGCTCTTTCCACTTCCAAATGCCCCTGGAATTCCCACTTGTGGGTGGCAGAGCCACAGGTACGGTTGCAACAGAATTGTGAAGTAGTTTCAGATCTTGTGCTGGGCTGATTTTTTTTTTTTTTGAGTCCGGTCATGGGGCCTGAACTCTGGGCCTGGGCGCTGTCCCTCAGCTCTTCAGCTCAAGGCTAGCGCTCTACCACTAGAGCCACAGCACCACTTCCGGCTTTTTCTACTTATGTGGTGCTGAGGAATCGAACTCAGGTTCTCATGCATGCAAGACAAGCACTCTACCACTGAGCCACCTTCCCATGGGCTGCTTTTCTCATAGCAAATTCCTTAAGAAAATTCTACTGGGCAGAGTGTGTGTGGGAGGTGGGGGCAGTGGAGGGGGTCCTGCCAGACAGGACCCAGGGCAGAAGTGAGGAGCCATTGCGCCCCCTCTGGTGGACAAGAGCAGCAAATGCAGGATTTCTGGGAACCTGCTGGGCCACACCCTTCCTCTAGAAGTTTTATCTTTTGACATTAACAATGATGTTTGGATGAAGACATAGGCAACCTAGCATTTGGTCTTTAATTTCTCCTTAGGATATACTTCCTGGATCCTCATTCGGGAGGCTTACACGTGCTAAGAACTGCCCTGTGCCCTCCGCTACACAGTGGCCTTTCCTCCCTTCAGACTTTATAGGCGATTTATCAGCCTACTGAGCTTCACCTACTCATTGTATCTTGGAGCATTTAGAGCCCTTGTGCCTTCTGGAGATGGATCACTCACAAGAGTGGAGCATTTTTTTTCCCCCAAAGGGAATTTTTACTTAAGCAAACAAAAAGTGTTGGTAGGCAGGACTGGGAGAAAAAAACAACAAAACACCACAGCCTAGAAACCGATGTGTTTGCACAACATGCCCTTCTTATCAGAACTAAAATCTCACTGTCTTAATAGTATCAGATGAAGAGAGGAAGGCTGGCTGTGGGGAGTACACCAGACTGGGGAGAAGGTTCCAGGCTGGTTCCAGCTTTGTGATCTTTTTCTTGTACCTATAGCTTCTTCCCTACCCCATGTTTTCCCCCCAGAAGCCAGATAGACTTGATTGTTAAAGGTGCCATTCTGCTATATGGTTTTTGACTTTCAACATTAATATTGACTATAACCTAAATCATTTTAATTTCTTTTTCTCCTGAAAACGGTTGCTGTTAAGACACAAGGAGAAAATTAAAATTTCTGGCCTTGAAGGCAGTTCTCCAAAGCAAAAGAAAGACAACGATCAAATTAATGAAATGAAACCGTGCAATTTGTAGAGCTTAACGGAACTCTGGAGCCAGTTTCTGAGGAGGCCCAGAGATTGGAAGGTTTTGCCCATGGTGGACCAGTGGCAGAAGAAAAGGGGGCCAGAGTTTGCCACATCTCATCGCACCCTTGGAGTTTTACATGGTGGGAATGAAACAATATGATAAACTAATACCATGAAAGAATCTGAAAAAGTGCAAACAACACCAACATCTGAGCAAAGCAATATATACTTACAACTCTCTATAGACATATATAGGTATATATACACACAGTATATACATGAAAATTAAGCTACAAAAAGAAAGCCCATCTATTGACAGTTCCTATCCTTAACTAGCACTTTCCTTTCTCCAGGAATTCATAGTCTCCTCCATCAGCCTCAGTCATTCCATGTCTTTATCATAGACTGGTGCAAGGGCTGCCTGCTCACCATTCCCACCACAAGACACATGACAGAGATTTCCATTTTGCTTGGATAGAAGAGGGTAAGAAGGAGGGGATATAGATGAACACATTAAAGCAGGAATTGGCAAGTGTTTTATATATATATTTTTAAGGGACAGCTGGAAATATTTCAGACCTTTGTGGTTCATATGGTCTCCGTCAATCTGCTGTAGCCAGGCGGCAAGAAAGAGCAGACCATGCGTAGGCCAATGGGTGTGGCTGTGCCTGTAAAACTCTATGTATGGTTTGACTTTCATGAAAGTTTCATCTGCCACGAAGTATCATTCTTCAGCCATTTGAGTATGTAAAGTGCATTCTTAGCTTTTGGACTGTACAGAAACCTCATCTGGCAAAAGGGTCCAAGCGTGCTGATCCCCCCCCTCCCCGCCTCCCCTTTCACTGAGAGGAATTAACAGGAAAGAGTTCAACATGGGGAGTGGCAGGAGCAGGGAAGCGAAAGGGTGGGGTGGGAGGCGAAAAAGAAGGAATAAAAGGAAGGGGGGGGGCAGGAGGGGGGGCAGAGGGGGGGAGGGCTGGGCGCGGCGCGCCCCTCCCACGTTCTTGCTGGAGGTGGCGCAGGCTAGGCTTTCCTTTCCGGCCTGGACTTTTGCCGGTTGCTCACCAAAACTTTGGTTTTCCCCCAGAACTTTTAAGTTCTCCCAAGTTCCCTTTCCACTTTCCAGAAATACCTCTAGGCCGCCTCCCACAATCCAACTCCCGACCTCCTCCCTCCCCCTCCCCCCCGGCTTCCTAGGCCTTGGGTCGGGGGTCGGGGGGTGTGAGGGTAGAGGGGCGGTGGCTCAGAGGCGGGGGGGGGGCGGACAACAAGGTCCCCGCCGATCGCTCCTCTCCCGGGCCCAGGTGGGGAGTCCGTCGGGCCCCACCCGGCCGGGGCGCCCCGCTCGGGCCGGCCCCGCCCGCCCTGCCCCGGCCTCAGGCCTCCCCTACCCAGGGCAGACCGCGAGGACCTCGGGTTACCACCCCCGGGGCTCGTTCTACTGCTGTGATTTCAGGGCTCGCCCTTCCAACCCCGGCCGTCTAATTACCTCCCGCAATTAGACGTTCCTGATCTGTCTTCTGCCACGTCCGCACTCACATCGAAGATAAAGCCGGGGGCGCGGCTAGATCGCTCCCCACCCCTCCCACCCCCTGTTCCTTTGCATTGAAGAGGAAGAAAGCGAGTTAAAAGCGAGGCTTACCAAGTTGGAGTAGAGCGAGGCCCGGACGGCGGCGGCGGCGGCGGCGGCGGCGGCGGCTGGGAGCGGCGGAGTG
>NW_012267242.1:12717075-12734665 GCF_000151885.1 Dipodomys ordii
TCCTCTCCCAGACCCAACGAACCTCGCTTACTTCCTTGTTCGCTCACCTAGAAGATGGTTGGCTATTCAGACTGGGAACAGTTCATAGGCATCTCAGGGAAGTCTGACCTTGTCGGTGCATCTTTTGCACGATTGAATTCACTATGCAGTTTAGATAAGTAGAGGGTTCCACACACACACACACACACACACACACACACACATCAGGAGTGTTATGACTGAGTGACTAGAGATATTCCCAGGGAGTCAGGACTATCTATGTATTTGGTCACACTGAAAATGCCAAACAAGTGGAGATTATTGCCAAGTAAATGAGCAAGGGATTATTGGTGATTATAGCCAAGGTACTATTGCCAACCCTTCTTTCAAACTTTTTTTTTCTTTCTATTTTGTCAGTTGTGGGGCTTGCGCATTCCCTGAGCTCTTTTGCTCAAGGCTACTGTTCTACCACATTGAGACACAGCTCCACTTCCCATTTTCTAGTGCTCAACCGGAGCAAAGAGTCTCACAAATTTTTCTGCCCAAGTTTTGTACCACGGTCTTCAGCTCTCAGCCTCCTGAGTAGCTAGGATTACAGGTGTGAGCGACTAGGCTCGGGGTTTCTTGACATTAGTTAAAAAGATAAAAACCCACCAAACTGAACTATTGCAATTAAAAAATTGCCCTGGGCAGTTGCCTGTGTGCAGTTGCAATAGAGTTTGGGGTTGTATTAAGAAGCAGAAACTTGTGGTTCTAATCCTAGGTCTATAACTTCATTGGGCAAGGCCTCCAGTCCCACCCCTCTGTGCTTCCATTTCCTTATTTATAAGCAGGTCATGTTGCCTTTTCTAGTTCTTAAGATTGTTATGAGGGGCTGGGAAGGTGGCTCAGTGGTAGAGTGCTTGCTTTGCATGCATGAGGCCCTGGGTTCGATTCCTCAGTACCACATAAGCAGAAAAAGCTGGAAGTAGTGCTGTGGCTCAAGTGGTAGAGGCCTAGCCTTGAGCTGAAGAGCTGAGGGACAGCGCCCAGGCCCAGAGTTCAGGTCTCACGACCAGCCCACCCCCCCAAAAAAAAAGATTGTTATGAATGTCACATAAAATGATAGCTTTGGGGTTTCAAAAGCTGCAGAAGAGACGTGAACCAAAGATAATGGGCTGCTGAGCACTGGCACTGTACCTCTGTAACTCATTGTGCATAGAAGGCCAAATTTTTCTCTCCGTTTTCATCTGTTCCAGATCCACAATATCTGTTGCTTGCTTAGAAACCCACTTGTGATTCAGACTCAGGAATTCAAGAAGCAATTCATTTTTCTACTTGTTTATATCCCAGCTTCTCCATTTTGGCCAGTGATGTGTCTGTTCTTCCATTTTCCCTACTTAGGAATGTTAGAACCATACCTGTCACGGAAATGCTTTTCTTACTGGAAATCTTATCATATTCCAAGTGATCTTAGTTTTATTTGCTTTTTTTCTGTGTTCTTCCCTTTTCTTCCCTCTCTCCTTCCTCTTTCTCTGGTGTCTTCTCCTTCCTTTCTCTCTTTTCCTTTCTCCTTCTACCCCTCCCTCTTTTTTCTTTCCCTTTCTTTTTCTTGAATCCATCCCTCATTATTCTATTCCCACTTGTACTCTTCTACTTTAGATCTTAATTCCTCTTCATCCCAATTTTGTAAGTGCACCCTTGCCCTCCAGTCTGTTGTGTTGACTGTTGAAGACATATTTATTTTCCTAACGTGCAGCTGTGATTATTGTCTACCCTAAAGAACTGCAAAAGAAACAAATGAAATGGCTCCCTTTATACCTTTATGATGTCGAATCCAAATTTGTTAGAATCTGTGTCGCTTAATGACTTTAGTTAGCGCATAGTTAAATTTTATTTGATGAGTATTTCAAAACCCACTACGTGCCAATTGTACTGCTTAGTGTTTTAGATACAAAGACAAATACAATATATTGCTTAACTTTAAGCCTGTGAGTGGACCAGTCCTATGTTGGTGGTAGTAGGGGTGGTACCCTAAAGTTATGTGAGATATTTTTTGCATAAAAGATATTGTTTCCCTTAGGGAATGAGCTTAGTTTTTGTTTGATTATCAGGAAAACCTATGATAAAAATATTAAAGAACTGTTAGGTTAAATGCCTCATACCTCAATCCTGGCATCTTCCAGGATTTTTAAGTGAAGCCATTTACAGCCTCTGCTGAAGGACCTATTGGCTAAGGCTTTTGTTTTATTTTTTAGGCTCGTAATTCATTTATTGACATTCAGAGTTCAAACATTAAAACACCATTCCCTAGTAAGAGGAATTAATTAATAAAATTTATTACAACAAATTAAGTGCCCATACACCCAGTATGTGATGCTTCATTGAAACACAGATTATACACTCACAGAAGCCTATCAATTACACCTAATTAAGCTTATTAATTACTCTGGGACCTTAGAACTCAACACCCCCAGTTTCACATTATGAACTGCAGGTTTGAGATACATTTATAATCTTTGAAAAAGGATTATCTTTCAGTGTTTACTGATGACTGAAAAAATCGATTTATTATCCCACAACACATATTATTGAAGACTAAAAACTCTTCCTACTATATACTATCCTACTATTCCTACTATATACTATTATATATAACCTATACTACTATTCCAAACTATTCCCACTGCATCCATACTTCACTGGCAAGGCTAGGTTTTCTCCTTCATGAAACACTGCTCATAGGCATCCAAATGGCTAAGTTTGGATGAGGTGGCAGGAATAAAGCCATGAAAAGAGATAAGTCAAATAATCATAAATTGTTTAGAATTAGTTGAGGGATCACATAGGGCTGTGGTGGCCACTCTCCAGGGTAAAGTGAGAAAGGAGTTCATTACTATGTAATCAATCAAAGGAGGGAGAGAGAGTTCAGGAAAGACAAAGAGATTAAGCAAAGGGGATAAACAATGAGTCAAGCTGAAGGGGTAGCACAAGCAAGGAGGTACGGGTGAGTAAGTGCTGGTAAATTGATAGCAAGAGAAAAATGAGGTATAGATGAGTGAAAGGGCTATTCGGGAAGTAAAGGTGAGAATTCCCATAGTTCAGGAATTCCCATAGTTCTTACGTGCAATATGATCTGTGTTAGAAGATTGGGTTTCTAAATGGGCATGAAAGAATGTAAGAAATGTAAGGACAGAGTTGTGACCAAGGTACAATGACAATGCTAGGAAAGAAATGAGGGGTTAACTCTAGGAGAGCAGAGAAAGTGTCATGTGAGGCTTGAGATGGGTATTGAAGGATGGCTAATAAATCACCAGGTGGACAGGAGCCATAGTAAAGCCAAGGGAAGAACAGTGCAGTGTATATACCATGCCTCAGATCTGGATCTAGATCTATATCACTCTCTTTATGTTAATATATCTACATATATGTATAAAACATGTTCACACATATATATGAAGAAGGAGAGTAGAGTGGCAGAGAGGATCTGGGACTGAGAGATTTTAAAAGTATACAGGAGAAGCTCAGCACATTTACCGTCTGCAGAGAAATTATTAAGATGAGAAGTCAAATGCAAGGCATTAAAGGATATAAAGGATAAATGATCATAGTGGCTGAATCACTTTTCCTCCACAGAGAGACAGAGCAGGAGAGACAAGACTGTATAGATCTGGAAGGGCTGCTGAAAAGTGTTCTTCTTCACACTTCTGCTGGGGTCAGGAACTGTGAGCACCCGCCCTGAGTAGGGCAGAGGGGGCAGAGGTGGCAGAGGCATTGAGCAGGAACCTGCTGAGGATATGTTGTCTTAGAGGCAAAGGGAAGGGGAGCTGACCCAGAATGGCTGAGTGTTGTAAATACTTAGGAAGCTGTAATTTTGTAGTCTTCGTGACTATGTATGTGGTTATATGGATTTTTTTCTAGGTAGGTTTACAAGTCTAGTCATCATATCAAAGAAATAAGCTAAAGGCTAGGGGTATAAAGAAGGGTGTAAACAAAGGATGAGGGGGGGGGTGAAGAAATACAGTGGGTGAATGAGAAGGGAGTTCATCTTAGAGGCATGGAGGGCAGGACATAGAAGGAAGGAACAGGACCTGAAATGTGAGGTGAGTAGGCAGGAAGTCTTCATCAAATCAAAGAAAGTGGAATACGGGATGGATGGAGAGAGTTGACTTTAGTGTAGTGTAATTTTTCAGTGTGTTTATTATCTTGTAGGTCTATCCTTTATAAATACTACTAAATCCCAAGTATTGCCATTGGGATTAAGCTGACTCAGGTTAAGTGGTGGACATAGAAGAGATTATGCAGCTGTGACGGCTGGGCAATGGGCAGCTCATCCAAACAGGTGTTGAACTGTGAATGTCAGAAGGGACCTGGTACGTGACACTGATAGGCAGGTACAAAGGGTGTCAAAACCTCACATCTCATTTTCTTTCATGTCCTTTTTCTTTAATCAAATGGTACCACTGATTATCACAGAAGAACTCTGTACTTTTCTTATCTCTGCTATTGCTCAAGTTTTCTCTTTTGGAGTCTTTAATTTCAGTTCCCTCTGATGAAATTCAGTGGCTTCTTCAGTGAAGCTTATCCTTTATGAAGCGTTGCTCATCTTCCCCTCTCCTTTGTACTACCAGTCTATTTTGAAAACAAACTTTTGGGGAAGCATTTAGAATATGTTTTTTCATAAGTTTACAGGGTTTGATGTTTTATCTCTCTAGTTAGCAAGTGAGTTCCTTGACATTATGGATCTGTCTTGCTCACCTTTGTGTTATTTATAGCAGTGTGCACATAGGAAAATCCAGCGGATGTTTATGGGATTGAATGAAACAGCAAGCTTTCAGAGTGGGGTTGATTTTGGAGATGGTGTCCAGCAGACTTTTCTGTCAGGGCAGGCTTTCAAATCAAGATCCTTTAGATTTCAGCCTTCTGAGCAGCTAGGATTATACGCATGTGTCACTGGTGCTTGAAGTTTGATTCTTAATGAGAACGGTAAGGAGAGAATCTGAAGTTTTCTTTATTATCTAAGGCCACATTTGTAAGAATAAGGGATGGTCTCCCGCTCCCTGAGGTCACTCTGATGTAAAATGGGAGTGCTGGGCAAGGAATTGAAAGACCTGAGTTTGAGTTCTGGTTCTTTCCCGGACTAGATAAGCGGTTCTGTAATTCTGATTTTGAGTTTTCTCATGACTAAAATCAGGATAATAATTAAGAAGATAAAAAGTATAAAAGGACTGTTTAAATGGTATGGTGTTATGCAAATGTTAATTACCATTCACAATATTGTTGTGTAGATGAAATGAAAGTGTGCGTTGTAAACTGTACTTTGCAGTCTTGGTGTATTATTATTATTGTCCTACAAGCCCTCTCCTCCCCTCAGTTGCTACAGCCTCTGTCCAAATTGCTAGCACCCAACTACTCTCTCATTTGTCCTGTTGCCAGGGCATCTTCAAGCTTCAGCAGAGTCTGTCTCTATTTACATTTACTTTTATATTTTCTAGCCCTTTCTCTTGTGGATGGTCAGAAGCCACTAAAGTATTCCTGGAGAATTGATTTGAGGTCTTCAACTGTTAGGCAGAATTGAGTCATTTTTTTAAAAAAAAATTTCACAATAACCCACAGGAAATTACAAGGTCTCACAGGAAAATTGTCTCATGTTAAATTTCTGCTTGGAGGAGGTTACACTGTGTCAGACATATGTTCAATCCATTGTAATCTGAATGACTCATCAGCATATCCTCAATGGTCCATCTTGCTTTTTTTGGGGGGGTCTAAATTCTTCACTTTAGAATTCAAAGTCTTTCTTTGTGGCTTACCCCTTCCTTCCTTCTTCCCTCCCTCCTTCCTTCCTTTCTTTTTTATTTCTTTCATTTCAGGTCATTCACTGTGAACTCAAGTTAAACCGAATTTTTCACTACTACCTATAGGCGGAGATGTTGGTTTTCCACTGATTGTTACTAGTTGGTAGGCATTTGGTTTGTTAAAATATTTGAATACTTCTCAAACAGTTGCAGTAAAGGCCTTTGAGCTTCTGAATCCTTATCCCTCCCACTCCCTCTCCTGGGCCATTCCATTTCCAGAGTTAAGTAACTTAAAGGTTGATGCATAGCTTGATAGCTCCAGGCCTGCGGCCTGGCGACTGCTCTGGTTGGTCAGTCCTAGGTTTTCTAGTCTTTAAGAATCCCTAAGTTTTCCCCCAATTACTGATTTTTGTTCTTGTGATTCTTTCCTTCCATCTGGAATGTTCTCCCCATCTTCTCAGGTCAAAATTTTACCTGCTATATAGTTCAGATCTTAAATGTCCCCCAAAGGTCTGTGTGGTAAAGCCTTGGTCTCTTATTTGGTGCTATTGGGCAGTGGTAGAAAATTTAAGAGGCAAGACCTAGTGGGAGGTTTTAAGTCATTGGGAACATGTTGTTGAAGGGGATTGTGGATCCCAATCTTTTTCCTCTTTCTTCTCTTTCTTAGTTTTTGCTTACTGGACATGATTGAGTGTCTCTGCTCTATCATGCTCTCTCTGCCACTATGCTGCTTTGCCATAGACCCAAAAGTAATAAGGGTAATTGACCATGGTCTGAAAGCTCCAAAACTGTTAAACAAAATAATCCTCTGTCTTTGTACGTTGATCATCTCAGTTATTTGTTATAGTAATGCAGAGCTTACTAACACATTACCTATATGAACACTCAACTCAAAAAGTACATTTTCCATGAAGCATTCACTTATTTCTTTCAACCAAGAAAATCTGACTCTTCTTTGATATACCACTGCATTCTTTGTATGGCATGTGATTCAGTGTATATTGAATTACAGTTAATTTTATGCCATTTCTCCCCTGGTTTGGCTCTTTGAGGACAGGCTCTAGCAATGTCCATAATACCTTGTGTTGGTGGCAAAATTCTTCTGTTTACTCACACTTTTTTTTTTTAGGATAAAGATGTGATTGGTTAGTATTAGGTATGAGGACTTTTTGGTGACAAATGAAGAATGAGGGGCTGGGAAGGTGGCTCAGTGGTAGAGCTCTTGCCTTGCATGCCTGAGGCCCTGGGTTCGATTCCTCAGCACCACATAAGAAGAAAGAAAAAAAGCCAGAAGTGGCACTGTGGCTCAAGTGGTAGAGCGCTAGCCTTGAGCTGAAGAGCTTAGGGACAGCGCCCAGGCCCAGAGTTCAGGCCCCACGACTGGACCCCCCCAAAAAAAAAGAGTCTCAGGGTTGGTCTTTTATACCTGGTCCAACTTTGAATTATGATTCCCAGATCTCAGCCTCCTGAGTATTTAGGATTACAGGAATGAGCCCAGAGTTCAGGTCCCATGACTGGACCCCAAAAAAACAAAAACAAAACAAAACAAATGAAGAATGAAAGGTTCTTGAGATCTCTTTGATAATTTAGCATTTTTGTGCAACAGGACTTCCTCTGGTTTTTGCCTTTTCCTGACTTCTACCCCAACCCTGTTGTTAGATGGCTTAGGGATGGGCAGGTTAGCTAAGCAATGTTTTCAGTCTTTAGAAGAACTTGTGTAAGTTATAGTGCTTTGGGGGTGAACATAATAGAAACTTGACTCAAGTTGGCTTAAAACTTATTGAATTATTATTTATATATCCAAAAAAGGAAGTCCCAAAGCAAAGCAGGTGCAAAAGCTCTTCGATTCAGTAGTTTGGTGATGCCATCAGAGATGAGACTTCAATGTATTCTTACCCTTGTAATCATGGGACAGACACTAGCAGCAGGTGACACACAAGGTGCATACATTTCTTTGTTCAAACCCAGTTGAAAGAGACTTCCCCAGAATCCCTGAGCAAGTATTCTCTTGAGTCTCTCTGCTCAAAATGGCTTAGAGCTGTCAATCACTAACCAGTATCAAGACAAAGGAACAGAATTACCTAAATTAGCTGAGACAAGTATTTTTTTTTGGTAGAATGCATGTTGGGGAGCTGTGGTAGATTGTATTTTCCAAACATGGCCACAATATATCTGTTTTCCACATGTTATTTTATAATATGACCTTCATATTCTTTTTACCAAGACCTGGGATCTACATTTCATCCCCTTGAATCTGGGTGGACTTATGGCTATTTGGAAGTGAAGCTACATGATTAAAATGAAAATGAATATTAAAAGATGATGTGGCTTCTTCCTGGTTCTCTCTGAGGATACTCACTCATGGAACCTGCACTATGGAGTGAGGAAGCCACAGTGCATATGGAGAGTACCAGGAGCTAGCATCAGATTGCTAGCCCTGTGAGCGAAGGGTCTGAAAAGTGGATGAGACCCAGTCTTATTGACCCCGGTGCTACCCTGTGAAGCTGAGGACAGCTATTTCATTAGCTACAGTTTAGGGTAATTTGTTATTCAGCAGTAGATTGCTATAATTGGAGACCACTGTAGGAATATTAGTGTTACTTCATCATTATCTCTTGTGTCTTATTCCTTTTGGATTAGATGTTGAGAACAGGTCACAGGCAAGAGGCTTGAGGAAAGATTAAAAGCCAGAAGAAATCTGATTATTTAGCTCAAGTTGTTCACTGAGTTTGGAAACTCTTTATGGGGCTTTGGGGTTCAAGATTTATAATAATGATGTTACTTTGCATAATGTCTTTGCTTAGAAGTTGCAATAGAAGTCACCTGATTGTAATTAGGCATTTGAGGTCCAAGGAAAACAGTCATAATTAATATGTACTTCTTTTTAACTTTCAAGTGTGGGCACTCTGAAGGAAGAAAACCTTGCTAGGACATTTCTCTCTCTCAGAAGAGTTCACTATCTGTTTACTTAACCTAAGATTCTGCTTTAGCTGTCAAAAATTTGCAGTTGATAGAAGTAAACATTCCTCAAAGGGATTTACTTATTTATTTTAGCTGGAGAATAACTGTGTTTGCACTTTAGAACAAATAGCTTGTGTTCTTATATCATTAATGTAATCATAGATTATAAGTAATAAAACAATACTATATGGTGTGATTTTGATAGGGACATAGGAATTGGGAAGAAATTCCTTAACTAAGTGTTGCTAAAGGAACTATTGCTATCTTGAACTTCTTGTTTTTCCATTCTGGGTTTGCTTTGTTTCTCTAAATTTTTATATTCTCTGTCTCTGCTCCCTGCCTTGCAATCCAGATTGCTTCTTTCCTTATATTTAAAACTGTCTTTTTGGTAAAGCAGTTTTTACAGAGACATCTCAGAGTCTCCCTAAAATTCTTAAAGTTCAAATCCTACAAGTCCTCTTGTTACCAGCTAACTTCCTGTTGCAGATTTGAATATTTTTGAAGCAGGAGATTTATCCCCTATGTCAAATACGTTTTGGCTGTGGTGGCCTATTCCTGGAAATGGTTCTTTCTCGGCACATCCCTGCAACCTACCTATTGAACATCCAGGCCATTGTTATGAAGAAAACAACTTTCAGATTCAACATTATCCAAGAATTTTCATCCTTTGCTTATCAAGTGTGGAAGAACTTTAGTTGCATCGAAATTATAAGACCAGATATCACTATGGCTTTGCTTGATCCTATGTTTTTTTTTATTATTGTTGTTTAAATTATTTCAAGGTTTTTTCTATGTATATCACCAAAGACAATAAGTATGTGTTGGGTGAATTAATGATTTTATATGGGTTGGAATATTGTCTCCATTTGAGATACAGAAAATGAAGTCAGGTGGGTTGCAGGACTTGTGAGAATCAAAGGCAGGCCTAGAACTGGAACGCCTCGCTTTAGGAAAATACTTACTCATCTTAAGACAGTGGAGCAACCCTTCCTTTCTAGAGGCTTTCCTGCACAGTTTCTGTGTTCCTCTCTTCATCTTGTCAAGCTGACTACTGACCTTGTAATGTGAGGCTGCCTTCCCAGTCCCTTCCTATATATTTTTATATTATGATGGGAACTACCAAGAACCTCAGCTACTCTATGACCTAGCCAGCTGCATGCCTTTCCAGGCAAGCTTGAGCCCAAGCTGTGACCTTGAGTATTTCCACGCACTGATCAAATAAATATGCCCCTATGGATATCCCAGACACTGAAAGAACTGGCCCAGGCCCTAAGCCAAATCTTTAAACTTTATTCTTGACATCTGTATTCCTGTATGTCTAGGGAGAGCAACTTTATTGTTGATTGCCTTCTCCCTCCTTCCCTCCCTTCCTTCTTTCTCTCTTTCCTTTTTTTCTTTTTTCCTCTTTCTCCTTTTTCTTTCTTTCTTTCTTTCTTTCTTTCTTTTCTTTTCCTTTCTTTTCTTTTCTTTTCTTTCTTTTTTTTGTGGGTCGTGGGCCTGAACTCTGGGCCTGGGTGCTATCCCTCAGCTCTTCAGCTCAAGGCTAGCGTTCTACCACTTGAGCCACAGTGCCACTTCCAGCTTTTTCTGTTTATGTGGTGCTGAGGAATCAAACCCAGAGCCTCATGCATGCAAGGCAAGCACTCTACCACTGAGCCACCTTCCCAGCCCCTCTACTTTTTCTTGAGACAGGGTTTTTCAATGTTGCCCAGGATTTCCCTGGGCTTGAAAAGTCCTTCCTGCCCCTGCTTCTCAAGTAGCTGGGACTACAATTATGTGTCAGCATGCCCTGAAGTAGTGCTTTCTTTCTTTCTTTCTTTCTTTCTTTCTTTCTTTCTTTCTTTCTTTCTTTCTTTCTTCCTTCCTTCCTTCCTTCCTTCCTTTTCTTTCATGTTAATTCTCAAATGGTCAATCTTGGGAAAGTTTAGGGTATTGTCTTGTGGGAATTGCCCTGCCAACCCTTTTGGGGCAGCTTTGGCATTGGGATAGGCCAAAGGGAAACATCACAGTGTTCACAGATGCCTTGACAATTTCTAGCACATCTTTCTCTCTCTATCCTCTGTAACTAGTATCTTGGGCTCTTTCGGTGCTATACAGAGCCAGTGAGAGGCCATTGATTTGGACTAGGTCATGCATCAAGCACAAACAGATCGAACACATACCGACTGTAATAATAGTAGCTGAGCAGCACTACTTCTCACTTTTTCTCTCTTGTGAGAAGGGGTCTTGCTGGTCCCTTTACTGGCAATAAACCTTTTCTTTGTTCTTTGTACCTGGATGTCTGCATGGTTTTCTGGAAAAGTCTAATATACTCTAACAGATAGAATAGCCTATGTCTTTTAATAGGTTTTTATTGAAAGAGAACTAGATGTTTTTATTTTATTCCCCTAAGAAATGTTCCAGAAATCCTGTGTATGCACAAGAGTATTTGAGGAAAAACTGGTAACTGTATTAATAGTTTCCGAGATATGAGTATTGACAGCCATTGCCAAATAATTCCTCAAGGGTTTTTGCTTTTTGAGAAGGAAAACAAGGTTTTCCTTAGGCTTGTAAGTGTTAAAAATGCCTGGGGATATTGGTGTGTCTGGTAGGAAAGAAGGAAACAATTCAAAAGACACTTGGGAAGGCAAGACAGTTTACTTCTGCGGGAGGGTGCACCACCAACCAAAATCTGGCAAGTAAGCCCAGGGAGTAGGCTGTCTGCTTCCCTTTTATCCCCAACCTAGCAGGCCCCGGCTCCTCTACTGAGATTGGCCAACTTCAGGTCCTGGGGACTGGCTCGAGACTGGCTAGAATTGAAGAGGAGGAGAGGAACTAACACTTACATATTGACAGGCAAGCTTCCCCTGGCAAGTGGGGCTTAACAAGAATCCAGAAGAGCTTGGAACTGAAAATAGTTAAGATGGCCACACCCTTTGATAGAAAAGACTGTTTTCGTTACGTAAGTCACATATGTTCGTTCACTTGAGACAGTGAACATTGAAGGGCAGGGCTCTATGCTGAGGTGCTATCTTGTGTTTCAGCCCCAGTGAGACACTTCTTGGGGGAGGGGGGGCAATCCTTCCCTGGAGTGCTGGTTTGGTACTTGCTGCCTCCTTCATCTCCCCCTCCTCATTTCTGGATTGGTCCCCTGAAGATCCTTGGGCTCTACTCGGCACCCTTAGCACTTGGTAGTATCCTGCTGTTTTTAGTCACCCCTTGATACAGAGCCAAAACAAAACAGCAAACCACAACAGGAAAAAACCAGTCAGCCCATGAACAGGAATTACCTGTTTCTCAATCTGTTACTTTTCGGTTATTTTTTTTTTAAGTTGCATTTCAATATTTATTAACACATAGTCCCAGCCAGCGCCTCACTCAGACAGTGTGTTCTTGTGGTCTGTTGGGCGTCATCTCCAGGAAATGAGAAAAGAAAATGCCCTCCTGAGCAAGGTGGTTTGAATGTTAAAAGGCAAACAAGACACAGAAGAAAGCAGATGAAAGAGTGTTTGCATCACAGTATTTGCACGGGAAGATGATTTATTCAGGAAATATCCATTGTGTGCTTACTGGGTTCCAACCAGTGGGCCAAGGAACAAAATGTGTGCATGTGGTTGCTGAGGCCTGGGCTTCCAGTAAATGTATCAGGACTGGTTAGGACTTCTGACTGAACCCCAACTCCCAACTTTATTCTCCTCAGAGAAAGGTCTGCTGCTATGTGCCTCCTGGGAGCCACTGTCAGCAGGGAGATCTAGTTGTGAGCAGGAAGCTGCAGGGGTTTTGATGACATAGCAGGAAAAAAATGTACTTGTTCCTGTAGGGTTTGGGGCCTGCAGCAGAGCTGGGGCTCAGGGCCACTCCCAGGAAATGACTCAGGGACCCACTGAGGGTGCTCAGGGGCTCAGTCTCCTGAGGGGGGGGAGGAGTGTGTGGGTGGGTACTGGGATGTGGCCTGCAGGCCACGGTACTGTAGGCTGGGCTGTCCTGAGATTGACTTTTACAGCCTGATCTCTGACAGATATTTGGAGGCTATAAAAAATGCCAAGAAACCCCCATTCCAGAAACTGATGGAGTTGTGATCCCCACCTTCATGGCTTTTGATTCTAGAAGCTGTTGCATGGTCTCACCTGCAGAGCAGAAATGAGGAACTAAGCTTCCCTGCCCTGGCTGGGCAAGGGGGGCATGTCTTATACCACATAGAGTTTCTGGTTTTCTTCACAAATGAGGAACTTGGCAAGTTACAGGAATCTTGAGAGGTCTTAATACTCAATATACAAGTACTATTTAGCCTTCCTCCCAACCCTCCCCATCTTCTTCCTCCTCCTCCTCCTCCTTTTCTCTCTCTCTCTCTCATAATTTCTATGAATAATTTCTAAAAGAACAATAAAAAGTAACAACTTTAAAATTTTTGATGGTGGTAGGGCTTGAACTCAGGGCCTGGGCATTGTTTCTGAGCTCTTTTGCTTAAGGCTAACACTACCATTTTGAGCTACAGCTCCACTTTTCATTTTCTGGTGGTTAATTGGAAGTAAGAGTCTCATGGACTTTCTTGCCTGGGCTGGCTTTGAACCTCGATCTTCAGATCTCAGCCTCCTGAGTTGCTAGGATTACAGGCATGAGCCACTACCACTTGGCAAAAATAACTTTTAAGTTATGGCTCACAACTATAAACCTAGTCACTTTAGGAGGCTGAGATCGGAAGATCGAGTTTCAAAGTCAGCCCAAGCAGGAAAGTCTATGATATCCTTATCTTTTGTTAACCAGCAAAAAGCCAGAAGTGAAGTTGTGACTCAAGTGGTAGAGTGCTAGCCTTGAACAACAACACTAAGGAACTCAGGCCAAGATTCAAAGCTCTAGTGCCTGTACAAAAAGAAAAAAGAAAAAGCTAGGGCATGTCTCCAGTCTAAATAGCAAATGTATGTCTGAGTTCAAATCCCAGTACTATTTTCCCTTCCCAAAAGAGAGCACACAATTGATTGTTACCAAATAACTGTATATGTAACATGGCTCAAGTGATAAGAGTACTTGTTTATCAAGTACAAGATCCTTAATTCAAACCCCTCGCATTCTGTCATTGCCAGCAGTGAGAAAGGTTCTAGTCTCCAGTTGATATGTTCCTGACAGTATAATATTCACCATTTCACAGTCCAATTTGAAGAGAATAAATCAACCCTGCGTAAGGAAGAAATGCAGTGGAATAAAAACAGAGCTAGCAAAACAAAACTGGTACCATTGGAAGGGAGGAAAGGAAGGAAAGGATAAAGTTGAAGCTGTTGTGCTCAAAGCTTGTCTGATACAAAATATTTGGTCATGAATTCATCATTTGCTCACCATATTTCTTGCCAAACTAATCTGGAGACAGTTCCAGGATTCCTTAAAAACCCTGATTTTAGGATCAAAAACCCCAGAGAGATGAAGCTAGTCTCATGGAATTTGCTGTCCCTGCTGGCTTCAAATGTTGGTCCTCAGAGCTCAGCCTCTTGAGTAGCAGGGATTACAGGAGCCTCAGCATCTTGTGTACAAAAGCATTTTTTCCTCTATTACTAAATAGCAGAAAGAAATGTCTGGAGTCAGAGGACATATTGGGGGAGGGGGGAACTTAAGCCAAAAGCCCTGATCTCAAATCTCTACAACCCTCCTCCCACTGTAAGACCCAAATCAAAGACCCAATGAAGAAGGACTGGCCAAATTTCATCTCATTTCAGGAAGAGGATGAGATTGGTCAGATTTCATTTTAGAGAAGAGGAAGTTGAGTGTTTCAACTCCTCCTTTTGCACCGAGCTCATAAAAGCCATAGAAACTTCTGGGTGACCTGGACCCTGGAGTGCCTCTCAGGCCCAGGTGTGGGGGTAGGGGACCCTGCACTCGGCCTTATTTTTTTTGTCAAGGTCATGTTACAGAGGGGTTACAGTTACATAAGTAAGGTAATAAGTAGATTTCTGGTCAAACTTGTTACCCCTTCCCTCATTTTTCTCCAACTTTCCCTCTCCTTCCCTTCCCTAATTCAAATAAACGTATATACAATACCAGGGTACCAAAATCAAAGGGGATATAGCTAAAAGTGAACATTACTGTGTAAACTTGTTGAACCACTCTGGAAAGCAGTATGGAGGTTCCTCAAACAGCCAGGTGCCAGTGGCTCATGCCTGTAATCCTTGCTATTCAGGAGTCTAAGATTTGAGGATCATGTTTCAAATCCAGGTTGGACAGGAAAGTCTGTGAGACTCTTATCCCCAATAAACTACTCAGGAAACCATAAGTGGCACTGTGGTTCAAGTGGTAGAGTGCTTGCCTTGAGCTGAGGGACAGTGCCCAGGTCCAGAGTTCAAGTCCCATGACCAAAAAAAAAAAAGACTACAGATAGAGCTTCCCTATGACCCAGCAATCCCACTTCTGGGCATTTACCCAAACGATCATAAACAAGGTCATACTAAAGCTACCAGCACAACTATGTTTATTGCAGCATTATTCACCATAGCTAAGATATGGAGCCAACCCAGATGCCCATCAGTAGATGAATGGATCAAGAAAATATGGTATATGTATACAATGGAATTCTATGCTTCCATCGGAAAGAATGACACCGCCCCATTTGTAAGGAAATGAAAAGACCTGGAAAAAATCATATCAAGTGAAGTAAGCCAGACCCAAAGAAACATAGGTCCCATGGTTTCCCTTATTTGCAATAAGCAGTACATGTCTAGGAGATTCTTAGCATATGAGCAGAAAAGCTCAATAGCTATGTAGATATGAACATATAAGATGATGCTAAGCAAAATGAACTCTAAGACACGGACACAAGAGGTTTCTCTTTGTTGTTGTTTTTAATGTACTATGTGATTTTTTGTTTCGGCTTTGTTTTTTATTTTTAATTTCTCAATGGACATCTCACAACCCAAGCATCACAATGGCGTGAGAGGGGTGAGGAGAGGCTAGCTCAAGTTTACAACTCAGCATCAAGTCACCCTGCTTCTAGCAGCTTTTCCGACTCCCATCTAACACCTATTTATTATTAATAAGCATCACAACACCAGGAAAGAAACTTGCACAAACAATTGAGCAACTTAATCACCCCCTCTTCTCCCTCCCCCAATTCTCTTTCCCTGCTTGCTCCCTTTCTTTCCCTCTGTATTTGGTCCGATACATTTTTACATAAACAAACAGAAAAAGAAGCCACAGTAGCAGTTCTTTCGTTGGTAGTGGGAAATGCCCCCACCCAACCAAGAGTAGGTGTCTACCAGGACCAGTAAATATTTAAACCTCTTTACTGGGAGTATGTGAGTAAAAGGGAGCTGCCGGTATGCAGTGGGGAGGGAAGCTCTGGCCTTGTGAGTGGGGAAGGAAGGAGGTTTTAGATGGAATTAGTGTGAGATCTTTGACACACAGAGCAAGATTTAGTTCCTGCAACACTGTATTATCCATAGGGCTCAGATGGACTTGAGTTTTTAGGAAGGAAGTTAAAGAATGTAGGTTAGGCTGAAATAGGCAGTGTAAATATTTGGGGATAGAAGATGAGGATTGAGAGAACTAGGTGATTCTGTGGATACCACCAATTATTCTCCTTAGTTCCCTGTTGGGAAAGGAGATCCTCCTCTTCCTCCCAAGTATAGGAGGGCCCAAGGGGAGTGGGGTATTGGACTAGAAAGAGTTATTAATAGGGGTATAGAGAGTCCCTGGACTGCCTTCTTAGCTATTTACAGGCTTGATGATTGGCTTAAGAAATGTGGAGGCCACCCTGCTCCCTTTGCATCGGATTATAGTCACTTTAGATGGCCTTGTACTCTTAATTAGAGAGGAATGTGCATGTTTCCTGTGTAGCTCAAGAAAAGAACTGAAGATGTAGTTCTTCACATTTAACCCAGGCAGGGCTAGGGAAGAAAATGAGGTTCTTTCTCTCATTGCACACATTTACCACAAGGTGGCAGAGAAACCCTACCCATGAAGACACACAGGTGTCCCAGGCCCACCAAGTGCCCAGAGCAGGTCCTCTCTGGATGATGATTAGTCAGCAGCTGAATGGCTGTGGGCTGGCTCAGTTTGGTAAAGAGAGACTCCAGAAAGAGGCTGGAAGGGGAGTGGGGGTTGTGCAGCATGAAGAAATAGGGAGAGAAGTCAGGACTCATTTGTTAAAGTAACAATGGTTCTTGAATATATATGTATAAATGTATGTATATATATACATATATAACCTGTATATATGTATACACACATATATAAGTATATATGTATATATACATATTTATATACTGGATTGATCTGTATATGTATTTATATATTGATATATATTTATATACTGGATTGATCTGTGTTTTACAGGAGTTTTTTTTTTTTTTTTTTTTAATGGTCCTGAGGCTTGAACTAGGGCTTGAGTGTTGCCTGAGGTCCTTTTGCTCAAGGCTAGCACTCTGCTACTTGAGCCAGCCAGTACGACTTCTGGATTTTTCTGTTATTAATTGAAGATAGGAGTCTCACGGACTTTCCTGCCTGGGCTGGCTTCGAATCCCAGTCCTTAGATCTCAGCCTCCTGAGTATCTAAGATCACAGGCATGAGACACTGGTGCCCTCCCTGAGTTTGGGATATTTATATTAGGGTTATGATGTCTTTGAAAAGAAACTATTTTTATGTTCTCTGATCTAAATAGCATAGAAGTGATTCATACTAAGAATGTTTGAAAATATTCACCGTGAAACACACTTGTGTAATGCTTTTGGAATGATAGCTATTTGGTGACCTTCTTGATTTTATTAATGGTTATAGTCCTATCTTCTTTAGCATCAGTTTTTCTAGAAAAATCACTTTTTAAAAAGTTATTATAGGGCTGGGAAGGTGGTTCAGTGGTAGAGCGCTTGCCTTGCATGCCTGAGGCCCTGGGTTCGATTCCTCAGCACCACATAAG
>NW_012267242.1:12735865-12756026 GCF_000151885.1 Dipodomys ordii
GGTTCCATATCTTAGCTATGGTAAATAATGCTGCAATAAACATAGTTGTGCTGGTAGCTTTAGTGTGGTCTTGTTTGTAAACATTTGGGTAAATGCCAAAAGTGGGATTGCTGGGTCATAGGGGAGTTCTATGTGAAGTCTTTTGAGGAACCTCCATAGGTGGTGACTTTCTTTAAAAACTGCTAATACATAAAGCAACACAGATTTAATATATACATCTCAATGCGTTTGGATATTTTCACAAACTGTGATGCCATTGTCATAAATAAGACATTAAACATATCAGCTACTTCCAAAATTTGTGTGTTCTTCTACGATTCAGTTTTGCTATTAACACTTAACATGAGATCTATCATTTTAGTACATTTTGAAGTATACAATACCATATTGATAACTATAGATATGACATTGTTTCTAGATCTCTATAACTTATTCATCTTCTTATTAATGTATTTTAATTATACAGAGGGATTTGATTGCTATTTCAATATATTAACTCCTTAGATCATGTTCTTTTTCCCCCTTCCCTATTTTAAACAATTTATAATGTGTTTCATTTGCTATCTTCATACACAGACATAATGTAATAATATTGTTCAACCCACATCATTTTCTTTTCCTCTCTCCCTCCTGTTTTCCCCCTACAAATAGTCCTACACATAAGTGTCATATATGTATGTGTGTACGTCTAGATTTTGTATATGGCAGAAAACATATGATATTTGACTTTCTGAACTTGGAGGAGGAGCAAGGAGAGGTGGGAAGAAATGAAAAAGAGAGAGTAGGGAGAGGAGGAGGGAAGAAGGGAGGGAGGAACAGAAGTAGACATAAAGAAAAGGATTATGAGAAGCAGGTTAAAATGCTGAAAGGAGAGGAGTACAGAAAGAAAATCGATAGTAGCAATAAGAGAATGGGAAAGCGACTGCGAGAGAAACAGCAAGAGGGTACTAGGTATTAGATATTCAAACTTAAAAGAGCAAGTCAGCAGTCCACAGCGTCACCAACAGCTACCGCCCGTGACTGTATGAAAAAACCCAGAAGCAGCAGGGCTTGTTGCCAGAGACTGATTTACCTAAAAGGTGGGGAGATGTTTATACAAGGATAATTCCTTTCAAAGGAAGATTTTTCAAAGCAAAAATTATAATTGTATTACTGCCATTAATTACCTCCAACAATTCCAGTCATAACCACAGAGGCCCTTCCCTCTCGACACCATCTCCTCTGTGGTCACACAGTAGGCACCCAATATCCCTTCTCTTCCTTCAGTAGCAAGAATATTTTAGCCCATGCCTGGAACCCTCTCATTATGGGCAGGAAAAAGTTTTCTACACAAACTCAGAAATAATGAAATATTATTGGGTCAATACCTCCTTTTGTTTTTGTATTCTTTTGAGTAAATAACATACTTTGTGAATTCTTTTAAATTGCCTGGTACAATGGAGATATTCAGAGGAGAAACTACATCAAATAAACATCAAAATGTTCATGACAAACATCATGGGAAAACTCAAGACATTACCTTGATTATTTTAACATCCTGATTTCTACTTTTGGCCATTTCCCTCTAAATTATGTAATTTCATTCATCTTGATTGCTGAGTAGTACTCTATTGTATATCAAAAGACCACATTTTCTTTATCCATTCATTTGTTGGTAGGAACTTAGGCTGGGTCCATATTTTGGCTGTTGTAAATTGTGCTGCTGTAAACATGGTATGTGGATGTCCTGACTGCAGGATTATTGACTTAGATTCCTTCAGATATATTCCCAGGAGTGGTATAGGGATCATATAGTAGTTCTATTGTTAGTGTTTTAAGGAACCTTCATACTAGTTTCCATAGTGGCTGCACTACTTTACATTTGCACTTTTACAAAGGGTCGATTTTCCCCACATTTTCACTGGTATTTGTTAGTTGACTGAGGGAGATGGAATCTCAATTATGTTTTGATTTTCATTTCTTTAGTGGATAAAGATGTTGAACATTTGTTCATGTATTTCTTAATCATTTGTATATCTTCTGGAAACTGTTCAATTCAATTGTCCACTTATCAATTGAGTTGTTTATTTTTTTGAACTCTTTATTTTTTTTAACTCTTTGATGGATTACTGGCAATTTTTTTCTCTCATTCTGTAGGCTTTCTTTTGATTCTAGTGATTATTTTCTTTGTTGTACCAAAGCCAGAGAACTCTCTTTTTTTAAATATGTTTTTTTATTGTAAAAATACTGTACAGAGGAGAGGACTCTTAATTGCAGTTTTTATCTGTGTTATTGAGCTTTTCATTTTCAGGATTTCAATATGATTTTTTTCCAGGATCTTTATTGAATTCTTTTTTTCATATCCTACTATGTTTCTTCATTTCATTTGAATTTCCTAAATTCATTCACATGTTTATTTATGCCTCTTTGAATTCACTCAGTTTCTTATACACGTTCATTTTATTTTATTATTCTTGGTGGTACTGGGGATTGAACTCAGGGCATGTCTATTTCTTTTAGTTTACACAAAATGGGGAGTTTTGTTGAGCATATGACTTTAACATGTAACTGAAACATAGATAAATATAGTTCCTCTTCTGGCTGCCTCAAGACTTAAACTCAAACAAGGATAGAAAATTAGCGTAGTGAGAAGTGAAGGGATTTAGATGTCATGTACAAGTTCCCATAAACACCATTCTCCATAGGAGCGCCCAGGATTGTCATCTTTGATATGTTTGTTCTTTTGATGCTGTCCTGGAAACTGGACTTTATACATTAAGAAACAGAATAAATGTCAGACATGATTACGTGAAAATCAAGGCACTGGATAAAAGAGCCACATTTCTGCACGGAGATGGGCTATAAAGGTGATTTTCTCTCATTAATAGAGTCCTTGATTTCCTGCATTCAATGAGTAATCAGCATCAGAAATGACTTAAAGCAGTGTGGGTTTTTTTTTGTGTGTGTAGATCAGCAGGGCATGTAGAACAGGTATTAGATGTAATTATGAGGTGGTTCTGATTGGCTTTGGGAAATTGGCCTCCACCTACTCTCTTTGAAGTCTTTGATTAGGGGCCACTATTCAGGCCACTGGTATCTTCTGTAGGGCTGTCAGCATCCTGGGCAGCATCCTGGTACAGTCACTGACTCAGCTCGATGTCTCTAGAGGAAGTTGGTTTGGAAAAAAAGGGTGGATTTGTAGGGCTACTTCCTTTACACTACTCTTGGGCTTTTGGGTTGTGTTTGATTTAGACATGTGGATCCAGAAACTGAATGCCCTCCCACCCTTCAAAGATGGGACAATGAAGTAATAGACTGAGGTATTTTGTGCCCAGATACCAAACTAAAGATCTAGAAGAAGCTGGGGCTGGGAATTCAGGAAGACTGGACTCATCTTAGCTCTGCCCCTCAAGAGGAATGGGCATGTCACTTCCCTTCTCTGGACCATCCTCATCCAGTCTTCCTGAAGACCATGAACTGAAATTCAGGAATCTTTTTTTTTTTTTGCCGGTCTTGGGGCTTGAACACTGTCCCTGAGTTCTTCAGCTCAAGGCAAGAGCTCTACTACTTGAGCCATAGCACCACTTCTGGTTTCCTGGTAGCTTATTGGAGATAAGATTCTCATGGACTTTCCTGGCTGGGCTGGCTTTGAGCCTTGATCCTCAGATCTTAGCCTCCTGAGTACATAGGATTACAGGCATGAGCCATGAGCACCCAGCTTGAAATTCAGGAATCTTAAGATAGGGATTTCTAACTTATATTCAGGGATAGTTTGTAAGCTTGAGATTTTGTGTAACATTTATAACAGATACACAAAAATGAAGCACAAAGAGGTTAAAGGACTTGCCTATGGATATACTGTATCTAGTCAGTAGATGTAGTACTGAGTCTACTCTGAATACAGTATGACTCTGAGTTTGTGGTCTTAATCACTACTCCATTCTGCCATTATTTCTCATTTTCTCTCTACCTAGATACTTGTCTTCTGATACTTTGAGGAGTAATTATGAATGGCTATTCATCATTGTCAAACTAGGAGTAGGAGGAATAAGTAGGTAGTAGTAATATACCTTGAATTGGTATAGACATGCCTTCAAGTGCTCTCTGATTCCTTGATCTCCAAGGGTTGATCTTTTCAACCTTGCTATTCTGGGATTTAGTAATCATCATGGCAACATGCCACGTTCTCAGAAAGGTCTTTTGTGAACCTTATTTTTTGTCTTCTTATTTCTTTTGCTGTGCTTATCAAAGATTGAAATGATATTTTGTTTTTGTTTTTGTGTGTGTGTGTGTGTGTGTGTGCGCGCGCGCGCCCCGGCGCTATTTTGTCAGTTGTGAGGCTTTAACTTTGGGCCTGGGCACTGTCCTTCAGCTCTTCAGCTCAAGGCTAGCGCTTTACCACTTGAGCTACAGCGCCACTTCCCGTTTTCTGGTGATTTATTGGAGATAAGAGTCTCAGGGACTTTCCTGCCCCGTCTGGCTTTGATCCGAGATCCTCAGATCTCAGCCTCCTGAGTAGCTCGGATTACAGGTGTCAGCCGCTGGCACCTGGCTTGTGCTGTCATAACTATATAAGTTCATAACTATATAACTTGTATATGTAGTTCAATAGATGATCAGTTGTTTAATGAATAAGCAAATAAGTTCCTCCCATGTTTGATACAGCTCTAAGTCCAATGTCAAATAGATAACACATGTATATTGAACACTGACTTATGCCTGGCAGTTTGCTGGATAATTACATATTCCCTTTGTTCTTTTTAAATTCAACTTTTTTTTTTGGATAGTACTAGGGTTTGAACTCAGGGCCTCATAATTGCTCCGCTGGCCCTCTACCACTTGAGCCATACCTACAGCCTTGCTTTTTTCTGGCTATTTTGGAGATATAGTCTAGCAAACTTTTCTGCCCAGGCTAGCCTTGAACTGCAACCCTCAGCCTCTTAAGTAGTTAAAATTACGGGTATGAGCCACCAGCACTTGGCTTAAACAAACTTTCTTACTGATATATAATAAATTGTAATTGTACAACTTAAAAATTGTAATAAAGTGGTCAGTTCTGATTACACAGATTAGTTTTTCTCTTTTTGAGTATTTTGTAAATGCAATCATTTACTATAAAGGCTTTTGATCTGGCCTTATTTTGTTCAACATCATTCTTGTGAAGTTTATGTTGTTATATGTACTTCAGTTCTTTTGTTTTCATAGCTGTGCAATAGTCCATTGTACAAATCAGCACCATATATTGTTTCTTTTCAGTCAGTGGACTTTGGATTCTCTTCTTTTCTGAGCAGCTGTTAACCATGATGGTATGAGTATTTTAGAACATGTCTTATTTATTTGCATAGCAAGAAAAAAGGTTTAGGCTGGCCTTGAACTCATGATCCTCCAATCTCAGCCTCTTGAGTGCTGGGATGAATATCTCAGCATTCTGAGATGTGAGTACATTTTTTTGGTGAGTTAAATATGTGGGGCAGGGGCTGGGCACTGGTGGCCCATGCCTGTAATCTTAACTACTCAGGAGACTGAGATCTGAGGATCATAGTTCCAAGTAAGCCCGGGAAGAAAAGTCCCGGTGAGACTCTTATCCCAATTAATTACTAAAAACCCGGAAGTTGGAGCTATAGCTCAAAAGTGCTAAAGTGCTAGCCTTGAACAAAAGAACTCAGAGACAGTGCCCAGGCCCTGAGTTCAAGCCCCATAACTGACAAAAAACAGCAACCATATGTGTGTGTGTGTGTGTGTGTTTTGTATATGTTCATAGTTTTGTATATGTTCAGGTATTGCCGTACATTTTCTCAAAGTGTTTATTTATATCAATTTATTATTTTATCTCCAATATGAGATTTGTAATTGCTCTTCACTTAATCTGCATCTAGCTGTTATATCCTGAAGCTAAATCCCTTTGACTAGATTTTTGATAACCTCTTCTAAGTCTTTTACTTTTTTCCATTTGGAAACTAAAAAATTGATTTATAGACATTCTTTGCATATTCTTGGTAGTAGCTCTTCACATAGACCAGTAAGTTAGATGACATTATATACAGGCTGATGCTGAGATCAGAGATGTTAAGCACGGACACTTGGGGTATTAGAGCATTGGAGCTATTCCTTTTCTCAAGTGGCTTTTAATCTATGTAGATGGGGAAATAACAATCAAATAACAACTTGTAAGTAATATTAGCCAGTCAATATTAATTTGGGTGGTGTGGCTGTAAGTGGTTAAAGGATTAGTGTGAGTTTTCTAGAGGAGGAAGGACTTAACCTAGGACTTTAAGGACAGGCATAATTGAGGAAGTGTAAAAGCATTTCACAGAGGGAGAGCCACAGAGCAGAAGCAAGGGGATAGAAGTAATAATACTGTTAGGTTCAGAGTATTCTTTGCAGGACTTTTCAGTTGTCTTATATGGGAGGGTATATTTCATGAGGGTGGAAAACATGGCTGTTCTATTCACTAGGGCATGTCCAGTGTTCACAAAAGTACCTAGTATATAACCAGTGCTTGATAAATATGCTTAAATGAAGCAAATGAATTTAATACCAATAGTGCCCTTATAAACTTAGTAGGACAGGACCAAAGTTAGAGCTAGAGATAGTTAGATGACCATTCTGATACCCTCAGAAAGATTTCTACAGAAACTAGTAGTAATAAATTGTAATAAGAAGGATAGGATAGAGAGTTGATCAGTTTAGACTTACTATGATGTCAAGGAAAGCCATTGAGAGGGACAATGGGAAGTCGAGAGATTAAAACAACAACAAAAACCCCCTAGTGTTTTGCCAGATATAATCCTAGCTACTCAGGAGGCTGAGATTTGAGAATTACAGTTCAAAGCCAGTCAGGCAGGAAAGTCTGTGAATCCCTTTATCTGCAATAAATGACCCCCTCCCCCACACAAAAAAAGCCAGAAGTGGAGCTGTGACACAAGTAGTAGTGCTAGTCTTGAGCAAACAAAACTCAGGGACTGTGCCTAGGCCCTGAGTTTAAGCCTCTGGACTAGGAAAAAACTGCCCACAAAACAGTGTCTTGCAAAATGTAAAGGGTGGTTTCATGGGAAATGAACTAGAAGTAGGGGAGACTGGCTGAGAGGGTATTGCAATGAGATGGTCCTTCATTTCCTTATTCAACAAATACTTATTGGGACCATAGGATCTATCTGGTCTAAATTCCATGCTAATGAAGGATAGCAAGATGTGTAAGTTGTGAACCTTGCCATCAAGTTTATAGTTAAAGAGGAGAGCTAAGGCAAGCACATAAATAATTGTGATTCAAAGGACAAAGGTAAAAACAGAAGACACAAGTACAGATTATGGACTTTGGGGGAGGTTAAGGTCTGTTGGGATGGGGCATTCTGATGGGTTAATATTCTGGAGCAGCACTTTTTCTTGGTTCTGTCTGCACTCTGCCTCCTCTCTTTTTATGTTAATTACCTGGAATTCTCTTGTTCATTTCTTGTTATTCTGGTTTGCTGTTGTTCTCTTCTTTCTCTTATTAGAATACAGTCTCCAAGACCAAGAGTACTTATTTAGTCACTATTGTATCCCTAATGCCACACACACTATCTGGCACCATGGATTTTTTTTTCAATAAACACTTTGGAATGAATCAATGAAGTGTTATTGGCATTGGATCCCCTCTGATCTGCAGTCTTTGAACATGCAGTAAAAGTAAGAGAGATATTATTTTAGGTGGAGGGTACAGAAAGTTCTATAGGGAGTAGAGAGTCAAAGATATACCTGTAAAATGGACTTAAGGAAAACCTTATCAAGAAACTAGGGTGGATTTGATGTGAAGACGAAGAAAGAAGCAAAGTAAATGATGATTTCGAAGTTTATGCCTTGAAAGTTTGACAAAATGGGAATTGAGGGACTGACAGAAGAAAGGATGTTCAGAGGATGAGTTTATAAGGCTGTGATTGAAAAATCTCACTGGTGATACCTGTATTTTTAGAGTTTCGATTGGAGTGCATAGTGAGGTTTGAACAATGTTGATGGAAAGTCATCAGTGTACAAGAGATGCTAGAAAATGGATGAAGGACAGGTTCTTAAAGGAAAAAGCCAAGAAAAAAAGAACCCTTGGTTTGAGTCCACAACCTTGGGTACTGGAT
Source organism: Dipodomys ordii (assembly GCF_000151885.1). Lineage (NCBI taxonomy): Eukaryota > Metazoa > Chordata > Mammalia > Rodentia > Heteromyidae > Dipodomys > Dipodomys ordii. The sequence goes on from NW_012267242.1 coordinate 12,743,950, forward strand.
GGGGTGGGCTCACAGCGAGATGGGGAAAGACCAGCAGAGGGAGCTCTTTGGGAGAAGTGGCCATCAATGTCTGCTGCCTTAAGGGTATCCCAAAACAGAGGCTAGGTTTTAGGTTTGTCAGATGGAGGACAATGTAACCTTCAATAAAAGAATTTTCATAGGATGGTGGAAAAATACATATTGTATATATTCATTTCATGGCATAGTCTCCAGAGGGTATGTAGGAATATGTGTATGTATACATACATATACATATATATATATATATACACATATAACATAATCCTTCCTCTTTTAGCTTAACAAAATCTAATTTCATAATTTTGAATCATTGTTGTCATTTCACTATATCTAAGAATAAAAAAGAGGTTAAGTTCTCTATACATATGGATTTTATTTATTTTAAATATGCTTTATTTAAATATATGTTGAAATATATTTAAATATATTGAATTAAATATAAATATATAGTTCTTTAAATATATATACTTAATATATTATTTAATAATATATATTTAACACAGCATTTTGCACACACCAGACAAGTGCTCTACCACTGAGCTACATGCTTAGCCCTTGGAGTGTTGAGATAGGGTCTCACTATGTAACTCAGGCTAGCCTTGGAATTGTGATCCTCCTGCCTCTGCCTTCGGGGTGCTGAAATTACAGATGTGTACCACCATGCCTGGGTGGCTCTATCTTTGTAGATAAACCTTAATAAGGATTATTGCCTTATAATATTATCCGAAAAGTATTTTAAATATTTTTGATGCATATTATCAGATTGCTTTTCCAGAAGATTGCAGTGATTTATATCCTGGCCAAGTAATTTTAGAGTTCATTTCCCAACACTCTGAATCTTATCATGTGGCTATTAAAAACAAACAAAACTAAATTGATAAGTGAACAAAAGAGTAGTTTTGATTTGTAGTTCCCAGAAGCCTAGTAAAGATCTCACATGTATGCAGGTCAGCTTTCTGTTTCTGCAACAAATACCTGAGATAACTGGAGGTATGGCTCAAGTGGTAGAGTGTCAGGCTTGAGTGAAAAGGCCACATGATAGAATGAGGCCCTGAATTTGAGGCCCTGAGTTCAAGTCCCAGTACTGGCACAGACGCCCCCCCCAAAAAAAACCCAACTTATGAAGATGAAATATTTATTTTGGCTCACAATTTTGTTAATTTTAGTCCATGACTGGTTGGCCCTGTTGCTTCTGGACTTTCATCAAAGCAGTATATAAAGGCAGGAGCACATAGCAAAACCATATGCTCACTTAATGGCATTGGGAAAGCAAAGAAAAGAAGAGATCAGGGCTGGGAAGGTGGCTCAGTGGTAGAGCACTTGCCTTGCATGAATGAGGCCCTAGGTTTGATTCCTCAGCACCACATGCTGAAGAGCTGAGGGACAGCGCCCAGGCCCAGAGTTCAGGCCCACAACAGGACCCCCCCAAAAAAAGAAAAGAACTGATCAAGCTGGACATCATGCCCGTAATCCTAGCTACTTAGAAGGCTGAGATCTGAGGATCACGGTTCAAAGCCAGCCAGGGCAGGAAAGTCCGTGAGACTCTTATCTCTAATTAACCACCAGAAAACCAGAAGTGGCGCTGTGGCTCAAGTGGTAGAGTGCTAGCCTTGAGCTGAAGAGCTCAGGGACAGTGCCCAGGCCCAGAGTTCAAGCCCCATAACCGACCATAAAAAAAAAAAAATCAGAGTACTAACCCCTCTTTAAGGACATGCATTCAGTAACTTCAGTCCTCCCATGGACCTTTGAGGGATATTCCAAATGCAAACTATAGTAATATGCTTATAAGCCATTAGTATAGTGTCTCTTGTGAATTTATTATTGATAAATTTAGTAATTTTTTGGACTCAGTACATACGTACTGTCAATTTGCTTACCATGGCTGATTAGTTTATGTTCTAATGTGTGTGTATGAATATATCAATATCAATATCTATATACCTATATCTATATCTAATTTTTGTGAATATTCTTGCTCATTTAAGATAATTTTGTTTTCAGAGAAGGATAGTTATTTAGGTTTGAATGCAGAATTAAAAAAAAGGACATGGCGCTGGGAAGGTAGCTCAGTGGTATAGTGCTTGCCTTGCATGCATGAGGCCCTGGGTTCAATTCCTCAGCACCACATAAGCAGAAAAAGCAGGAAGTGGGGCTGAGGCTCAAGTGGTAGAGCGCTGGTCTGCAGCTGAAGAGCTGGGGGCCAGCGCCCAGGCCCAGAGTTCAAGCCACCCCAACTGACAAAAATAAAAATGAAAATAAAAATAAATAAAAAAGGACAAATATCTGGATTTTTAGGTTCTGAAAAAAGAGAAAATTGAAATGGAAGCATATTGAGCCTTAAGAACATGATGAAAAGGCAGTGGGCATTGGACTGCTTTTTGCTTTTGCAAATATTATATAACTATTCCTGGGGTATTACTAAGCTCTGAGACCATTTTGCTTTACTGCCTTTTGAAGAAACACAGAAAACTAAGATTGTTTTTGTTTCTGTTCAGTGCTTCTAAGGCAAAATGAAGAATGAAGGATAAGAAAAGAAACACATTAAACACATTAAATTGATCATCAGGTTATTTAATTATCAATTTTAATTCAATGGGTAAACATTTAGTAGATGTACTGGTTGATTGCTTACAAGAGCTTCTTATGGAATCAGACATACTTTAAATTGGTTACTCTGATTGCTTATTTGAGTTAAAAGCTATGAAATGGTGTGTAAGGAGAAGGATTCAATGAAAGTTGGTTGAATGAATCTATGGTGTGTTTTCAGCTGTAGGATATTAGCAAAGAGTCATGAATTTACCTTAAATAAATGCTAGATAAATCATAATTATTTTAATTTGTGGTCATATGTGAAGTTATTTTAGGGATGGAATTTTAGCATAATCTTGAAATCCCTGAAGGAGATTTTATGAAGCAGAATACTCTGCATGTGTTAATATTTTATGTCAACTTTCTATTGCTACATTAAAAAAGATATTGATATCTACTAAAAATGTAGAAGAATTTTTTTTTGTTTTTAGAAAAAAATAAAGATAAATTATCACATGATAAATCATTGGAAATCATTTTGCATGGTAGAATTTTTTTAACTGGTTATATTTGTTTGGTCGCATTTTCTTTGTTGGTGACTTCCACTGCTGAATATTTTATTATTTGCTTTTATAGAAATTTAGGGAGAAAATTTAAAGGGTAATTAATCCGTATCTGCATATGTTTACATGGGTGTTGTGGGTAATCAGGAGGGAAGAAGTCTGGGGCATGTTGATGTGCATGAAGTTCCTCATAACTTCTCTTGTAATAATGAAAATGATTTGTTGCTTTGCCAGTTATCACCTTCTCCTACTGGTTCTTGGGGACCTTCCTCCTCTTCCTCCAATGTCGCAGGTTCCTCTGTTTTAAGATGTGTCTTGGAGAAGGCTGACTTGTCTTCATCCAGGCTTTTAAATAAAGTCTCCTGGGTCACTGGCGTTCCACCTTCCTCTTCTTCAGTCTCTGGGCCTTGGACCTTTAATTCTTTTCTGTTGCTTTCTTTTCCAGGGATTTTTGGTACAGAAACATGGCCAGGGGAGTGTGCATCCAGACCATCCGAGATCCCTGCCTCCAGAGACCTTCTGTTTTGGCCTCCTGCTGTGAATTTCTGTGACTCTGTGCATTCGTCAGGCTCTACAGTTACACCTGGACTTTCAGTCCCTGAGCCTAGACTCTTGTGGCCCTCTCTGGTAGGCTGTTTATGTTCCTGTGGGAGCTGCACATCCTCTCTGGCAGATAACACCCCTGTGTTGTCTACTCTGCTGTCCTCATCTGGTACTCTTTGTTTCTGGAGATCTGAGTTATTGGGGTGACCTTCTTGCAAAGTCCTTCTGCATGAATCTACCTGACCCCTAGAATCCTGTTGCACATGTAGTTCTCTTGTCTTTGAGCTATTGTTAACTTCCTCTGGAGCCAGGTTTTTGGGCATTTCACAAGACTCCTCATCAACCTGTGTAACTGACAACTTGTTACCTTTCCTGTCATAGTCATCCTCCTCCTTGATTGGTGTGTCATGAGTCTTGGTGGACTTGCCCTGCTTTCCTTCAAATTGCTTCCTAAGTGGTGCCAACTCTTGTGTTCTTTCTCTGGTTCCTGGTATTTCTTCAGTTGCAGGATCATCTTTGCTGGGTACAAATCCTTCTGCTATGCCTTCCTCAGCATGTCTTAAGTCTTCTTCTGAGACTGATGCTCCTTCAAGTTCGGGATGATCCTGGTTTTCTTCTTCTGAGCTCAGATCCTGTATAGCAGAACCTTTTTCAGTGTCTTTTTGTTTTGATGATCCTTGGAATTCTTGATCCTTCCCATCCTGTATTTGGGCTTTCACGATTGGGGCCTGAGTTTTTCTCTCAGGTTCCGTCTGCTCTGCTGTTTCATGTGCCTCAGGGTTTTGCCTCTTGTTTGTTTCAGCTCTAATATCAATTGTGTCTGAAACCTTTCTGTGACTACCTTGGGCTGGCCAGCCCTTGGTTTCATGTTCGCAGTCTTGGCTCTCAGATGTTCTATTCTCTATTTCAGGTTCACCTAAATTTGTGGTCTCAGGTAGTCTTCTATCAGCATCTTTTCCTGGTTCCTGAGTTTCAGGTATTCTGCCATCAGCCTCAGGATCAGTTGATTTCTGTATATGAAATGGTTTCCTGGTAGCAGCTTGTCCTGGCAGGACAGTAGTCTCCAACCTGATTCCATCTTTTCTTTGTAGGAATGGTTCTTGTGTTTTAGAGTGGTTTTTAATACCCTTTTCTGCAGCAACTTCCTGGTCTTCCAACAGCTTTTGTGTAGTTTCTTGGATTTTCAAGTGTTCTTTCTGTTCTCTATTCCTGTCCCTTATCTTGCTATCACTTTGCCTCCGGATTGGTCTATCTTCTTCCCTAGGGATATCCTTTTTACTGCTTGTGTGTTTTGATTCTTCTGTTAGCTTACTTGTCTTGAGTGGGGTTCTATTGTGTCCCAATGCTGGTATATCTTGGCTCTGTTCCTGGTCCTGTTCATCTCCTTCCAGATGTTGGTTCTTAGGGTCATTGGGCTCAGATGCTTCCCATGGCAGGTTATAAGTCTTGATGTCTTCCTGTGGATCTGTTCTATTGTGTTCAACTGCCTCATCTTCTTCATGGCTGAATTGAGCTGCTGCTGACATTTCTGCAGGAAGATCCATCTTTTCTTGAGATGGCAGAGTTCTTGCTGTCTGATGACCATTTCGGGAAGCTGCCTGAAGATCTATGTCATCTGGCTTCTCTGATTTAGATACTTGGCTTGATCCTAAATGTAGTAATGCTTGTATTTCATGATAACAAAGGTTCAGTAAGCTGAACATTGCAGTAACAAATTCATCAAAATAGATGGTGCCATCACTGTCAATATCTAGATGATTCAGGTTTCTCTCCACAGCATGAATGATATGTGGCTGCATGGAAACACAATGACAAATCAGCTTATTTATACATGCCAGGTATCTAGCTCCCCAAATCTCTTCTATTGATCCTGTTTCTAAGAGTTAGTGAAGTTTCCTCCCCACAATGAGAATTCATTGCTTCTAATGCCATTTTCCATCACAGAGTTTGGACCAAGGAACATTTATATGATGCATAATAGTTTGTGACTCAACTCAGAAGTCTACTTTGATGAAGTAATAGTTTCAGTAATGGAGACCTTTTCTTTGTAGGACTGACTATGCAATTGTACAGGAGAGGTAACTAGATGGCAAAAATTGGCCAGAAGTTAGTGAGAGTTGAAAGCTGGTAGGCAAGTGTAAAATGGGCTGAAATCTCTTATGCCAATCTTGCTTGGATTGTAAGGTGGTAGTAAGAAGGAACTTCTACAGCTCTATAAGCACCTCACCTGAAGCAAGTCCCCAAACTCGCCCTGAAGGAGCTGTTTCAACTCTCTGCAGGTCAGCGTGGCTTTGTCACCATCCTCTCTGGCATACTTGTGGAATGTCTCAATCACACAGAGGACATTTCTCAGAAGGTGAGGCATCTTTACAAATTCAAAGCAGTCTGTGAGAAAGAACAAAGCTTATATCCCAGGATAAATACTCCAGGAAATGCTCCGCCTCCAACTCTCCTTACATCACCTGCTCTATTCGCTATCTTAAAATACTGTGCTGGAATTCCAAGAGTGCTTTAGTTTTGTACAAGACATTGTGGTGAGATCTGATCTAGCACAGGTTGGCATTAAAATAGACACTTCTCCTTCCTCTGAGGGGATAAACAATATTTGTGTATCCTGAGAATACTTTATTTCAAGAAGAGATTAAAAAAAGAACTCAAGCAAAAGTATAAATGTACAAATGAAATCAACAGTGGGGACCAGTCCTCTGAACCTTATCTGTGAGGGTCTGCCTGCTTTCTTTTCTCTACTCAGTCCAATCTCCTCTTCTTAGGAAAGAAAATATATAGCTCTCTTGTTTTGTCAGTCATGGGTTTTGAACTCTGGGCCTGGGTGCTGTCCCTCAGCTCTTCAGCTCAAGGCTAGTGTTTTACCACTTGAACCACAGCACACACTTCCAGTTTTCTGGTGGTTTATTCGAGATAAGAGTCTCATGGACTTTCCTGCCTGGGCTGGCTTTGAACCTCAGTCCTCAGATCTCAGCTTCATAAGTAGCTAGGATTGCAGGTGTGAGCCACTGCCGCCCTGCAAAAGTACAGCTTTTAAAGTTAGTAAAGCTTCTAGAGGTCAGAAAAGCAATGCCAAGAAAGTCAATCCCCATGTGGCAGGTGGAAAGAACCCATTTTTAGAGAAATTATGGTTCCATGTGAACTCACTGGTTAAATAGAGATTGGACCCCTTAGATACTACCAATCATTTAACTTAACGACTCTACATTTTCATTTTCTTTTTTTTTTTTTTTTGTTGTTGTTGGTCATGGGACCGGAATTCTGGGCCTAGGCGCTGTTCCTCGCTCCTCAGCTCAAGGCTAGTGCTTTACCATTTGAGCCACAGCGCCACTTTCAGCCTTTTCTGCTGATGTGGTGCTGAGGAATCGAACCCAGGGCCTCATGCATGCAAGGCAAGTACTCTACCACTGAGCCACCTTTCCAACCCTTACATTTTCATTTTAACATAGATCTGAGTCTTATGCCTTATAAAAGAGAATTCATGTCCATGTAATACAAACTGTTTATATTTTTCCAACAAAGGAAATGCTAAAAAGTAACAATGCATTTTGGATGTCTAGATTCCCAGTCTAATATTATTAACAGGAGTTGATTTAGAACATGTTTTCTCTGAACGACTAATAAAAATCTCACATACAAGCAATGCAATAGCTGAGACTCTAAGCATGCTCAAGCAAATAGTCTGTGAGACTTACCTCGACCACAGGTGAGAGCAAGCGGAATGTGGGGCAGCGGGCTTTGAGCTGACAACAGGTACTGGCACCTTTTATTGAGTCTCTAATTGCACAGTTAGGAGGAGACACCCTCTGGGTGTAATGATCTGATTCATCACCGTCAAGCCCAGTCTCCCCTCCTTTTCTGCTCTTAGATGCATATAATATTTTCCTTTAATTCTTGGGCAGCTTCAGTTAAGTCTTGGCTTCAGATGCATCCATAGGAGGGGGAAAGATCTTCATTATTGGCTTTTTGCACTGTTTATTTGAAAGAATCTTCAGGATGTCAAGGTGGTATTTCTTTGTTTTTCTTTTCTTTTTTTTTAACCTGAGGATACAATTATCTTTCTGTATGATAAATCATAGAGCTGACAGGGATCTCCAAAGTCACTTGATTCCTGATTTTGCCCTCAGGATGGCCTGTATTTGACCTAACCCTGAAAGATGGGTATCAATTATGTGTTTAAAAATAAAGGCCCTACTTAGTCATGTGACAGAAGTGGAGATTCCAGTTGATTCAGCTGTTTTAATGCTCTGCTCTTCTTGCTCAGAGCCAGTCAGACCAAAAAAAAAATTCTTGCTGGATATGCAGAACCTTGCTTATTACTAAGTTGATGTTATTTAAAAAATGTGATTGACGTCTGCTTTTATAAAGGTATTTTTTAAAAAATAATTTCAGCAGCTTAGAAATGAGCTTCCACATTCTTGTGTTCTTTCTGTAATGTGGATGCTGAGGTGAGAACAGAAAAGAAATCTGAGATGCAGAATAGGAAAATGCTTTTATTGTCTTTTAGAGTCCCTCTAGAGGGTATTTAATTAATGGGAGATTTACATTTAGCTTTTCAGTAGATATTTAAAATGAGGGTTACCTATGTTTATAAGCACCCCTAAGCTGGGCGCTGGTGGTTTGCACCTGTAATCCTAGCTACTCAGGAGGTTGAGATCTGAGGATCACAGCTCAAAGCCAACATGGAAAAGTCCATGAGACTTTTATCTCCAAATAAAATTAGCAGAAAACCAGAAGTGGTGTTGTGGCTCAAGTGATAAAGCACATGCCTTGAGCTGAAAAACTGAGAGACAGCACTCAGGCCCACAGATCAAGCCCCACGACCACCACCACCAACAACAAAAAACAAAATAAAACAAAACAAAACCACCCCAACTCCTTTTCAAAGACTGTAAGAATAGACAACAGACCCATGAAAACAAGTGTAAAAGACAAAGACCAAATCATTGAAAATGTGAAAATAGAGATAATTAAATGAGAAAATGTGCTAATGGCTGCATTACTATTCAGAAAGAAACTTAAAAAAATTCAAAGTAATCAAACCAAGTGCAAGCTAACTGAATGTTGGGGGAAAGTCGACTCTGATGGTTAATATCTATAAATAGTTTCTAAGCAGATCCTCCCCCACCAGAAAGAAGACTTCTTTTGAGAGTATGGATTGGCATATAAAGTTCATCTTAATTTTGATTAGTTAGCATCTTTTGAATATAAACTGTTTCTCAAATCTATGCAAGGTGCTCTAGTTGCATAAATCATGTCTCCATGCCCTGGAGCTCACAGGCCAGTCTTATGAGATGCAGCTGAAGGAAATTAGGGATGTTTAGGCTGAGTTGGAGAGACATATTAACTGTCTTCTCATATCTGAAGAGCTTTCTTGGGTGTGGAAGAGAAAGGAACTAATGTTCATTGGGCACTCATGACATGTCAGATGCTTTACACGGGCTATTTTAACCCTCATAGCCCTTATAGGTACTTATTATCCTCTTTGAGCAGATAAAAAAGTTAGGGCTCTTAGCTGTTGAGCAACTTTCCTATGGATGTGTACTTAGAATTGAACATTTCAGAACTGAAATGTTGCAAGACTGTATGTCTCTGAGACCACAATCTTGCCATTATTTTGAGTTCCTTATTTTGCATAAGGCAGCGGATTCAACAAGATAGCTCGAATTAGTTGTTAAGGCTTTCCAGAAAGAAGACTAAATTTTGTTAAGAACTTTCTGGTGAATACAACTGTCTTACAGGGATCTGTGCTATTCCTAATGTAATAAAGATCTCTATCACTTGAACTATTCACATAGAGGCCGAATAATTATTGACTGGTTAAATTTTAGGAGTCTTGCCATTGGAAGAGGTAAGATACAAATGGTTCACTGAAGAGCACAGAACTCTTCCAACTTCAAGTATCTACAGTTTTATGTTATAGAGTCTATTTAGAAAGTCTCTAAACAGTGTGAGGAGTGACTCCTGAGCCCTTCTACAGGCACTCCTACTTTTCTAGTGCTTACTCAAGATCATTTAATTAATACTTGTACTCTAGGTGGTTAGTGAGTCAGAGGGATGGCAGAGGGAAGAAGAGTGCTCTTTATCTAGCATTTAATAAAAGCATTTAGACTATAGTACAGTAAGCCACAAACAACTCTATCACTACCAATGAGAAGACCCTGACTGCATTTTCTTTTAAACAGGTTTCTGGAATCGCCCCTCTATGATGTTCTCTTCCCTCTAATTTTGTATAGGGATGATATAGAAAAAGGAGAGAGAAAGAGAGAGAGAGAGACAGGAGAGAAGAGAGAGAGGGAGGGGGAGAGGGAGAGGCAGGCAAACAGTACAATGAAAAGGTAATTAATATAAAATTATCTTTAAGAGACTATTATTCTTCAAAGTTCACAAGTCTTGAATGAATGTTTCAAGTAAAATCCATATGACGGCTTCTCTAGGAAAAAAAGGTCAATAAAACAACTTTCACTGACTACACTACAAAATTTGGTAATAAAAGATGTTTTAATTTATATTTATGTTTTTATTATCTTTGTTACTTACCATAAATGAATTAGGAGTTTGTTCAAGATGGTAGTGGACTGACCCAATATCTTTTTTATTATTATTATACTTAAGTAGTTGTACAAAGCAATGCATACTATGTCCCTCTTTGGATCTCTTAAAATAAAAGTTCAATGTACAAAAAGAGGAAAAAAACTAGATTTATGAATAAAACTGCTGGAGAATGATACTGAGTCAGAGATTTTCTGTACTGGTATGGAATATCAGAAGTAGATAGATGATCAAATATTCATGAGTGAAGCAGGTGGAAAAGAATGTGTTTGAGGTGCAGACCTGACCATCAGAACCTGGAGAAATGCTGGATTCAGCACTTACCAGGTATGATAGAGGTGAAGGAGAAATAGGGCTGTAACCAGGAACAGTGACTTAAGGTTTGTACTTAGGACATGCTTCTTTCATTGGTCATTCCCATATCCTTCCTCCACTTTAAAGCACAGAGCATAGACACAAGGGCATTTACTGAGTTACCTCCCTTGCAAAATCCCAGTGGCTCTTACCTAAAGAAATTAAACAATCTTCTCAGTAAGGCTAAATGTAAGAAATACAAATGTGCACCCAGTTAATTATAGTTGGATTATAGTTGGTGCTCTATGAAAATTCATTGACTAACTAAAAGACTGATCAAGAGCTAAGGCATGTAGTTTAGATCTTGGTGCTCCAAGGAGAAAATGTGCTCCATTATAGCATTTGGGATATAGTGAGAGCCTACTGGCCTGCCAGTCACTTCCTTGCAAATGGACAGACTTAACCCCAATTCAGCCACAAATTCTTCACTTACTGTGAAAAAGCCTATTATGGAAATAAGGAGAAACTAAACTGGTTTTACTGATCTAAATGAGAAAGTAAGAGTATCTGTATATATGGATGTCAGCAACAGGGAAGATAAAGAACATCATATCCAAAAAATTGACCCTAGAAAAATAGATCAAATGTAGAAAACAGAAAATTGAAAGCTCTAATATTGTTCAAATTTTTATTAGTGAATATTAATTATACAAAAGGGTTCCATTATGATATATCTTTTTTTTTTTTTTTGCTTGTCATGAGGCCTTAACTCTGGTCCTGGGGCCTGTCCCTCAGCTCTTCAGCTCAAGGCTTGTACTCTACCACCTGAGCCACTGCACCACTTTCAGCTTTTTCTGCTTATGTGGTGCTGAGGAATAGAACCCAGGGCCTCATGCATGCAAGGCAAGAACTCTACCACTGAGCCACCTTCCCAGCCCCCTCCATTATGATATATTTATACATGCATATAATATGCTTTGATCAAATTAACCCCATCTAATCTCTTATACTTTCTCCCTTTTCCTCTCTCCCTCCTCCCTCCCTCCCTCCCTTCCTTCCTTCTCTCATTCTCTTTTTTCTTTCTTTATTTCAGCCTCCCTCTCTTTGTCCCCTGTTCCCTTCTTTTCTTCCATTTTAAAAGCTTTAATACTTTTAATATTTTTAAGTTTTTTAGGAACTTCCATAATATCTTCCATAGTAGTTATACTAATTTCTATATCCTCACATCAATACTGTACAGGATTTCTTTTTCTTTACATCCTTACCAACACCTGCAATCTTTTGTATTTTTCAGTGTTTTTTTATTGTGAAAATACTGTACAGAGGGGTTACAGTTACATGAACAAGGTAATGAGTATGTTTCTTATCAAGCATTGTTGTCTCCTTATTTGTTTTTCCCCTACCACCCCTTTCCTCCCACATATATTTTTTTTGGGGGGGTTCGGTCGTGGGGCCTGAACTCTGGGCCTGGACACTGTCCCTCAGCTCTTCAGCTCAAGGCTAGCACTCTACCACTTGAGCCACAGCGCCACTTCCGGCTTTTTTCTTTTTGCTTATGTGGTGCTGAGG
>NW_012267242.1:12756456-12767328 GCF_000151885.1 Dipodomys ordii
AAGGTGGCTCAGTGGTAGAGCGCTTGCCTTGCATGCATGAGGCCCTGGGTTCCATTCCTCAGCACCACATAAGCAAAAAGAAAAAAGCTGAAGTGGCGCTGTGGCTCAAGTGGTAGAGTGCTAGCCTTGAGCTGAAGAGCTGAGGGACAGTGCCAGGGCCCAGAGTTCAGGCCTCATGACCGGACCCAAAAAAACAAAAACAAAAAACAACCCTGAGATATCACCTTACCCCAGTCAGAATGGCCTGCATCCTAAATTCAGCAATGGCAAGTGCTGGAGGGGATGTGGAGAAAGAGGAACCTTATTGCACTGCTGGTGGGAATGTACAGAAATACAATCACTTTGGAAAGCAGTCTGGAGGGTCCTCAGAAAGCTAAATATAGACCTCCCCTATGACCCAGCCATATCACTCCTAGGCATCTACCCTTAGCAACAGGAACCAGGATATATGGACACATACACCTCCATGTTCATTGCAGCACTGCTCACAATAGCCAAGATATGGAAACAAACCAGATGCTCCACTACAGATGAGTGGATCCAAAAATTGTGGTACCTATATACAATGGAATATTATGCAGCCATTAGAAAGGACAAAATAATGACATTCTCAGGGAAATGGCTGGAACTAGAAAAACTCATTTTGAGTGAGGTAAGCCAAGAGCAAAGAGACAAACAACACATGGTGTCCCTGATATGTGGATGTTAAATACAAAATGTAAGGAGTAAACAGAACTTGAGAAACAAAGGACCTTCACTCATCTTGTATCATTACTAAACGACTCCATGATGTTGACCACATATATGGTATATATATTGTACACTGAGGGAAACTAGGAGGAGGACACAAAATCCAAGGGAAATGGGAAAACATACAATAGAGGGGCCCATCAGCTGCGCTGGACACTGATGGAAACAAACTAAGCAACTCAAGGGCAGTGATGGGAGGGAGGGAATGAGAGGGAAAGAAGGAACAGCTAACACTAAGGAAAAGGAAAGAAATGTGGGAGCAATAGCTGTATTGTCAAAGCTCACAAACTTTATAGACCACGATAATGACAATTTGCCTTATGAAGGTTAGAATCTGTTTGTGACTTTAACTATCTCCAATACTGTGAAATTTGTGAAATGTATGTAATCATTTAATCACAATAAAAATTATATAACAAAGTAACTTTCATAAGTGGCTCACACTTGTAATCCTGGCTATTCAGAAGGTTGAAATCTGAGGATTGTGATTCAAAGACAGCCTGGGCAGAAAAGTCCATGAGATTTTTATTTCCACCGAACCACCAAAAAGCTGAGTGGACTTGTGGCTTAAGTGGTAGAGCATAAGCCTTCAGTAAAAAAGCTCAAAGGCAGCATCAAGGCCCTGAGTTCAAGTTCCAAGATCAGCACACGCATGCACACACACACACACACACAGACCTGTGAACTGAACAAAACAAAAACCTATTAGCGGAACACCCCAAGTTTTAACAAATCTTCTGGGATAGTGTTAACCACCAACATTTTGATATTTACACTGTCTAATGTGGTAGTCACTAGGAATATATATTTATTAAACACATGAAATATGATCAATGTGACCAAAGAACTAAAATATGAATTTTATTTAATATTTATTAGTTTCAAAGTAAATGTAAATAGCCACATGTAAGTAGTAATTACCTCATTGGCAACAGTTTTATAATACAAGGGACATTTAGAAGGTAGAAGAAAAAATAGAAAACATACGTTTCTCACTTAAGAGGTCCTGCTTTCAATTAATGAGAAACTCAGGAAGAAAAAAGGAAAAAAAATGAAAGGTTCACTAATCAAAGAATTAATGATTTCTTAGAGACTTCATATTTCAAAAATGTTCACCTAGATATATCTTTAGAAATCTTGAACACCAAATATGAGGAAAAGAAAAACCAAGTATCTTGTCTTAAAACACAAAGTTAATAAGTGCTGAATCCACTTTTGACTCACAGGAAATCTATTTCTATGACTATGTGTCTAGTATAATAATACAGAAAAGTTTTCACCTCTAACTCTAGATGACTCTGTGGACAAAACATGATCTATTTGGTTGGTGTTAGATATGTAAAAGTTAGGAGATATTGTCAAAAGTTTAATAAAATTAAAACAACATGGAAAGAAGAGGAAAGCAGTGTTAATATAAATTACTTGAGTCTTCTTTTGTCAAATTTAGTATTTGTAATTTTTGTTGTTAGTGGTTATTGCTTAAAAATTATTTTTCTCTGAGGGATGGGATTGGAGATAAAGAGATGTGGGACAGAACATGGCTTTATTTATTCACTTTATTATAAGCTTTTCTGTTCTAGTTTCTATGGTATTCCATGGTAGTATATGGTATTATATTCTGAATTACTTTAATTTCTGGTATTATGAATATTAATTGTAGAATATGCAGAGAAGAGAGTAAAATTTATTAACTATTTTTTCTTAGTGTTTTATTTACATAAAGTATCTTCCTGACTACTTTTTAGTTAACTGAAAGGAAAGATTGAATTATAGATTTTTTTTTTGGTTGGGGCAGTATTAAGAGTTTGAATTTAGGATGCTGTTTGCTAGGCAAGAGCCCTAAGCAACATACACAGCATGTTTATGCTTTGGTCACAGGGTCATTTCAGGTGACCAAGAAATAACTACAGAATAAACAAATGAGTCAAACACACAACTTCAGTAATTATCTGGCACTAGACAAGTTCATAAACATTTCTGAACTTAATTTCCTTATCTAGAAATGGGGAAAGGAGAGTGAAATATCTAGGATTCTAGAACTCTAGTGGCAAGTAAATGAAGTAACATAAATAAAGACATTTAGCAAAAATGTTTGGCTTATGATGTTTTCTGCTGAATTAATTGTGAGAAGTCTGCCTCAACCACTGGAATAGTACCAGGCCCACACGTGCCTGGAACATAATACATGTTCAGTAAGTATTAAACTGAAAGAAAAAAGATAGGAGTATAATAAGATGAAGTAAGACCAGAATGAAAAGAACCAAATTTATCCTCATCTGTTACTCTGTTACTTTGCTCTGTTTTGTGTAGATCTAGTATCTTTATGAAAATGGAAGTCATTTCTTTTATTGTTGACTTCTCATTTTACACTTTGCACAGATTATTTCTACTTTTCATCCTCCCCAAGCTATTACAAGGAATCTTGATATAGCTGGTAATATCAGCTATGTGGGAGGCAGAGATCATAAGGAGTATGGTTTGAGGCCAGATCAGGCTGAATAAAAGTTAGACCCTGTCTCAAAAACATTGGGTGGATCACTCCTGAAATCCTGACTATGTGGGAGGTACAGGAAAGAAGATTGTGATTCAAGGCTAGCCCTAAGCAAACCACAACAGTCTTTGTTAAACATAAAGTAATGCAAAAAGGACTGGGGGCATGGCTCAAGTGGTATAGCTTCTGCTTAGCAAGGATGAGGTCCTGAGTTCCCCAGTATGGCCAAGAGACAGAGACAGAGAGAGAGAGAGAGAGAGAGAGAGAGAGAGAGAAAGAGAGAGAGAGAGAAAGAGAGAGAAGGAGAGGGAGAGGGAGAGGGAGAGGGAGAGAGACAGATAGACAGATACACAGAGAGACAAAGAGAGAGATTTTATAATGGCCTATGAAGACTGCTAAACCTTAAGTTCATTCTGTATACTTCCTGCTAGTGGTTAACAATCCTAGCTTAATCAGATCAGGCTCTATGTACATGCTTTATAAATGAGGTTGGTTCTATTTTCTCTGGAGAACCTTGAGTAATACAGATTTTATGGTCTATTATTTCAACAACTCCATTTCTTTTTTTCAATGTGAGACAGGAAAGTTTTCAAAAGGAAAATACTCCTAATGGTTACAATGAAGCATTCTTATCATGCTAAAATACTGGGCTCAAGAGTTGTAGAAATTAGATGCATAATTCAAATCTCTATAAGGAAACCAGACACAGTCTGGGATTGAAATCTCTTTTGCTTCTCACTGCACTCATCCTTCTCCCAACAATATATATAACCAGAAGTCATCATTTCTTTGATCTACTCCTGCATTCTTATCATATTAAGGGACATTTACACATGCCCCTTAGTAACCAAAGCTTATTCCAATACTTGGGTAGACCCATAATACACCAAAGAAGAAATCATTTATATTCAGCAATGCCTTAGTGATGCCTGAAGTTGAGAGATTTTCAAGATAAAAGAAAGGAATTAGGACTTCAAGAGGGAGGGATAGCATGTTCTACAGAGGCCCTGGACAGAAAAGAATTGTAAAAAGCTGTATTAGTTCACTCCTTTATACCTATCTACTGAATGCCTACTTTTATGCATCTTAATTCTTATAACTCCTTGAGACAGTAGCATGAAGTTAAGAAGGCTTGTTAGAAAACTAAGAACCTCCAAATGTACTTTTTTTTTTGTTGGTTGTGGGTCCTGAACTCTGGCCTGGGCACTGTCCCTTAGCTCTTCAGCTCAAGGCAAGCACTCTACCACTGAGCCACCCTCCCCCCATCCCCAAACATACATTTTTGAATGTATGTTTTTCTAGTGAGAAAATCCTTTTATTTCCTCAGGATTTCCTAGAGCTATGTTGCTTATTGTTGAACATAGAAAGAAGGGACAAAAGAAAAGCCATTCAAGTTGTGGTTTCTTATTTACAAGGTATTTACATCTAGCTAAGAAGAGGAAGCAGGTGTAACATCAACGAAGGCAGACTATTGTAATCACATGAGTAGCAAAGAGTATAGATGCCTTAGAATCTCAGTGAAGAGAAATATCTTTGTGTGTCAATATGATTAGGAAAGATTTTTAGAAAGTAGTTGGGACTGAACCTAGGTCTTATAAACTGAGTAGAAGTGGATCTGGTAGAGAAGAAAGAGGTATTCCAGCAGATAAAACTATACCAACCTGTCTTTGAAGTAAGGAAAATGATATTGTTTCCAAATGAAAATACGGTTGGTTCAGAGATAGTGTGGGATCCAAAGTCTAAAAGATAGATTGACACTAGAATGTGGTAGGCCTTCCATTCCAATCAAAAGGAATTGGACATTATCTTGTAAAAAAATGCCACATATTTCTTTCTTTTTTTCTTTCTTTCTTTCTTTTTGTCGGTTGTGGGGCTTGAACTCTGGGCTTGGGCGCTGTCCCTATGCTCTTCAGCTCAAGGTGAGTGCTCTACCACTTGAGCCACAGCACCACTTTCGGCTTTCTAGTGGTTTATTGGAGATAAGAGTCTCACGGACTTTCCTGCCCCGGCTGGCTTTGAACTGTGATCCTCAGATTTCAGCCTCCTGAGTAGCTAGGATTACAGGCATGAGCCACCAGCATCCGGCAAATATGCCACATATTTCTTAAGGAGAGTAGTGGCAAATCAAATTTCTAAAAGTTTTTGTAATTGCTTGCTTGCCATGCACATCCTGAAGCTCCAGAAATGTAATTTTGGTTTCAGATTATTGCATGCAGCTCTCAACTCTACTAACAAGGGGAATGTGCTTATATCATATTACATAGATTAAAATCTTCAGAATATTACAGTAATGCTGAAAAACATAATAAAAGTGACTGAATTCAAATATTAACAATATGTAGTGCAAAGGATGTAGTTAGATGCAAAAAACCACTAATAGCCGCTGAATTTTAGTTGCAGTGGAACTAAATTAGAAAATAACGGGGAAAACAAATGCATTTGTGAAGTTAATAGATCCGAAAGGCAATGATCTTTGGTAGTATTGGGGTAAAGAAAATGGAATCAGTTTAGAGTTCTCTGCCTTGATAAAAGTAAAAAGAAGAGCTTGGGGGAGATAGAAGGAATTTCAGCACTAGTTGGCTGCAAAGGAGATAGTTATGAAATTGAAGTAGGCCCATGGTTGCATATTGGCTAATTTGTTTTCCTGTTTTGTATTAGTTAAAGGTAGACATTGGGGCAAAGATTCTTTGAGTTACTTTCAGAGTTTCAGTTGAACAAATTGAATGTCAGAATTTGAATGTTAGAATTGAATGTCCCCCCACAGCCCAATCTTGGCAATTGCCTATGTGATACAACAATGGAGTTCAGAAAACCCACATAGCTTACATGAGGTCACACACAGTAAACCAAAGGAAAAAGCCAAAATTGTCTTGCCACTGAATGTACATTGCTTGTAACAATGTCTGGCACATAACAGGAGTACAATATTATGTAAATACATATTTGTGGAGTGAACAGATAACTGAACTCCAGGGATTTAATTTTTTTCCTTACACCATAGCAATGATAGATTTAACGAGTATCTTTAAGCAACCAGACCTGCTTTGCAATGTCAAAGGATTATCATAGTACATGTAGGCTTACCTATCAACATAGTTCCACCTTTATTTGCTAGGGTTGTCATACAAAGTACCATTACTAATGGATTAAACAAAAGACATTCATTTTCTCATAGTTCTGGAGCTTGAAATCCAAGATCAAGATGTCAGTAGACTCAGTTTCTTGAGGGTCATAAGGAAAGGATCTGTTCCAGGCTTCTATATTAGTCACAAATGACCATCCTCTCCCTATGACTTTGCATCATCTCCCCTCAGTTTCCTTCTTATTCTTATTTAACCATAGCAGTCATATCAGATCAGGACCCAACCTAACAAATACATTTTAATTATATCTTTAAATATATTATCTCCAGGTATGGGTACATTCTGAGCTACTGAGAGTTAGGATATCAACATATAAATCTGTGTGAGGACACATTCTGCTCATAACACAGAGACCCAATATTTCATTATAGCATATTAAACTCTTCACCTAACTTCCAGTAGCAGCTAATGTGTTGTTACTAGAGCTCCCAGTTTATAGTTAAATAATTACCCAACACCCTCAAGGTCCAGCCCATACATGTGTATTATTCACCTGGAACAGGAGGATTGACCTGCTCAGTATGTGCTAACAGCTAGAGGCTAGGGGTTAGCTGATACACTTAAACAACAACAACAAATCATAGTATCAAACTATGATGTAACAGTACTTTCTTTGGAAACTAATGTTTTCCTTATCTTGTAAAATACTATAAGAAGTCTAAAGGGCTTTTATTTTCTTTTTACTATAATTACTATTGTTAACTATGAATTAGCTGATAATTATAGTTTCAGTAGTATCCTAGGACTGGGAATTTATAAGGAGACTGCCAAAAAAGTGCCCTTTGAGTGGGACTCAGAGAAAGCCAGTGAGGCTCTTCTAGGTTCTCTCTCCTTCAGTAAGAGAAAGATGCTATTAGAAGAAAAAAAATTAGTTAGAAATTATTTGAAGGAAGCAAAATTCTAAGATATTGTCAGATTCTTTAGCTCTGTCTTTGGTGGGCATCTTCTATTTGTATTAAAATGAGAGAGCGAGAGAGTGAGTGAGTGAGAGCGCAAGAGACAGAGAGACAGACTCACTGCAGGAAGTCCCACTTTACTCAATCAGAATTATACTCAAGAGATGTAGGCTTAGCTTTCTTGTCCCCACCACTGGGCAAAAATATTGAGAGACTGTAACTTTAGGCATTTTTCTTCTTCATGATCTTCACAATTGGAAATAGTGATGTTCCATTTATAATGGAAGAGATCTAGTTAAAATATTCTAATTACTAAACTGAATAATGCAAACAGACTCTAGCTATTAGCAAGAGAGCATTTGGATCATGAGATGAAAATTTAATCCTTCAGCCTTATTATTAACATTTTTTGATTCAGTCATCCCATGGATTATGTTGCTTAAATCAGATCACCTACAATGTCTATAGTGCTGAACATTTAAGAACATTTTCTACCATTAATTGGTCAAGCATCAGTGATCAAGAAGCTGCTTCAATATCAGAAGGAAATATTAGCAAACATTGGGAGTAGCAGAATTCACCATGACTAGTGAGTCACTGCCAAAAAGGCCACAGAAAGCTGTGAGGTCAAGGATAGAAAACATTTGGAAAGAGAACTCATGAGGGGATGGAGATAATTCAAGATTCACTCCAACTGGGAAAATGGGTGAGGAAACTAGAAAGTGTTCATCTCCCCTCTTCATATTTACATGTAGATGATAGTAACAAAATACCTTAAGTGAACAGGAATGTATTTCCATTTCCAGAGTATTAGATATGATTACTGAGTTGTGATTGACACACAATTAAAACAGACAAGAAAGTAATTTGCCAAACATTTATTAATTTTTCACAAAGACCAATCATTTCAACAAGAATGTCTCCAAGGTAGTATCAGGCCTCAAAGGATTATGGGGCTGATGAGTCTTATCAAAGGATTTCTAGAAACCTTACATTTCCCCCTCTCCCAAACATGCTGTGGTCTCTTTTGTCCTTAGAGCAAGACAGATGTTTATAAGATCTTGATTAGGCTCCTTCTCAGCTGTAAACAAAAGCAGCAATAGTCTCAAACTCATCAGAACTTGAGGGAATAGAACTGCATACTACAAACTACAGACACAGTTTTAAAACTTGAGTTTGGAAGTATGAGAAACACCCTGATTTTGCTTCATGAGATTTAAAATGTTTCAAGTGGAGTTAAGTATAAAAATATCTAATCCCAAATTTTAAATTTTCAAGTTAAAAACGTATTCACAACAGCTATTTCTTCCAGGTATTGCCTAAATTCACATGGGATTTTTCTGCAGATGGAATTGGGAGTTGTAAAATATTAGCTACTTGGTAGAATCTATGATAATTATGACAAAATAGAGAAACTATTTGAAGGTAAAGGCGAATAAAATTTAGGTCCAAGTAAAAATACTAACTTAAAAAATATGTGAATTCTCCACAAGATGATCAGCCATTAAAATCACCGACCAAAGTTTCGAGTCTCAAATTGTATTGTTTTTGTTATTTTTAAAGCAATAAATCAATGTGTTTCTCAAACAAAACTCCCAATACAAATGAATGACAAGTATTTTTTTTTTAATGGACACATGTGGCCCAATGAGCAGACATCTTGCCATAAAGAACTACCCGAGGAAGAATGAAAGGCAGGAGTACAAAGTAATGGAGTAAGTGTAATAGGAGATTTTGGAAGAAAAAACGCATTGTAACACCAGAGATTTTCCCCACAACCAGAAACTTGTAAGTTATAACTTGGTACGCTGTGTTTCTCATTTTCTTTGGCTTGAAGCTTCGGCAGGTGTCAGGATGTTGGCAGCATCTCTTAGGAGCGGTACTGAGACCTTTGCTCTTGGATGTACTCATAGAGAGGGCTGGAGCGCACGGGAACGTGGGCAAACTGGCTTCTGCCAGGCTCCAGGACCTGCCCACGATGCTTGTCTTCTTGGAACTGTCGCTCCCGGACTTGGCGGCGCCTCTGCTCCTCCTGCTGGCGACGGATCTGCTCTTCTTGGACTTTCCTCTCCTGCTCCTGACGACGGATCTGCTCTTCACGCCGCAGTTCCCGTTCCGGACGGCCGCTGTCCTCCCGGACAAACCGCTCCTCCCGGCGGTACTGGCGCTCGCGCTCCTGCCGGCGCAGCTGCTCCTCCCTTTCCTGGCGCAGCTCCTGCTCCTCTTGGAATCTGCGGTCACCACCGCGGCGCAGCTGCTGCTCCTCCCGTTCCTGGCGGAGCTGTTCCTCCCGGCGGAACTCTCGGTCCCGTTCCTGGCGGCGCAGCTCTTGTTCCTCTTGGAATCTGCGGTCACCACCGCGGCGCAGCTGCTGCTCCTCCCGTTCCTGACGGAGCTGTTCCTCCCGGCGGAACTCTCGGTCCCGTTCCTGGCGGAGCTGTTCCTCCCGGCGGAACTCTCGGTCCCGTTCCTGGCGGCGCAGCTCTTGCTCCTCTTGGAATTTTCGGTCACCACCGCGGCGTAGCTGCTGCTCCTCCCGTTCCTGGCGGCGCAGCTCTTCCTCCTGGCGGAACTCTCGGTCCCGTTCCTGACGAAGCTCTTGCTCCCCACGGAACTCTTGGTCCCGTTCCTGGCGGCGCAGCTGCTGCTCCCGTTCCTGGCGGAGCTGTTCCTCCCGGCGGAACTCTCGGTCCCGTTCCTGGCGGCGCAGCTCTTGCTCCCCACGGAACTCTTGGTCCCGTTCCTGGCGGCGGAGCTGTTCCTCCCGGCGGAACTCTTGGTCCCGTTCCTGGCGGAGCTGTTCCTCCCGGCGGAACTCTCGGTCCCGTTCCTGGCGGAGCTGTTCCTCCCGGCGGAACTCTCGGTCCCGTTCCTGGCGGCGCAGCTCTTGCTCCTCTTGGAATTTTCTGTCACGACCACGACGCAGCTGTTGCTCGAGCTCCCGGCTGCGAAGCTGCTGCTCCTCCCTTTCCCGGCGCAGCTGCTCCTCCTGTCGGAATTTCCGGTCGCGTTCCCGGCGCAGCTGTTCCTCCTCCCTTTCCTGGCGCAGTTCTTCTTCTTGGAATCTTCGGTCGCGATCTCGGCGCAGCTGCTGCTCACGTTCCTGCCGGAGCTCTGGCTCCTCACGGAACTTCCTGTCGCGCTCCTGGCGGCGCTGCTGCTCTTCCTCCCTCTCCTGGCGCAGCTCTTGTTCCCTGCGGAACTTCCTGTCCTCTTCCTGGCGGCGCAGCTGCTCTTCCTCCCTCTCCTGGCGCAGCTCTTGTTCTCTGCGGAACTTCCTGTCCTGCTCCTGGCGGCGCAGCTGCTCTTCCCTCTCCTGACGGAGCGGCTCCTCCTGTCGGAACTGTCGGTCGCGCTCCTGGCGGCGCTGCTGTTCTTCCTCCCTCTCCTGGCGCAGCTCTTGTTCCCGTCGGAACTTCCTGTCCTGTTCAGGGCGGCGCAGCTGCTCTTCCCTCTCCCGAGGAAACGGTTCCTCCT
Source organism: Dipodomys ordii (assembly GCF_000151885.1). Lineage (NCBI taxonomy): Eukaryota > Metazoa > Chordata > Mammalia > Rodentia > Heteromyidae > Dipodomys > Dipodomys ordii. Next base: position 12,767,214 of record NW_012267242.1, read on the forward strand.
GTCGGAATTCCCTGTCGCGCTCCTGGCGGCGCTGCTGCTCTTCCTCCCTCTCCTGGCGCAGCTCTTGTTCCCGTCGGAACTTCCTGTCCTCTTCCTGGCGGCGCAGCTGCTCTTC